>NC_038251.2:44606675-44789170 GCF_000004515.6 Glycine max | reverse complement strand
ATTGCTAAGGCAGTTTCTTTCAGTTATGTGGAGGAAGATGGTACTATTGTCAATGAAATTCAACAACGTATGTAATTACAGGAGATGAATAAAGAAGACAAGAGTCCATTGGTGAAGGAAGAGGTTGGTGCAATTGATGAAATTCAACAACTGTTGTTGGTGGATGAAGAGGTTGCCTCAATTTATGGATGAAGGAGGAGAAACTGGGAAGGGACTCTTAGTAGGTTAAGATTAAGACCAAATCTGACAGCCTATATAAGCATCATGTCAAAACCTGATATATAAACATTACGTCAGAACCATATTAAAGTCAACGTTTGATTTAAGATGATCAATTGACTGAATAACCAAAATTACTTATTCTGAAAAAAATAAGAGGACTAAATGTCTTGATTAGAAATAGAAAAAACATAATCATAAATTTTAAATATAAGGGTACCAAAATTATAATTTAATCTTATTTTCCCCCTCTTTTTTAGATGTTTATTTTACATACTACTTTCACAATTAATTAGATAAAAAAATATATTTCTCTTTTCAACTATCTTAAAATTTTCTTCATTAATCTCTATCTAATTTCAACGATAATTTTTAAAAATATATTTTAATTTAAATTATTTACTGTAATCTAAAATATGATTTATATAATTAAAGATATTTATTTATTGTTACAAGATTAAAGATATTTATTTATTATCAAATGATGGGGGAGTTGATTTATATGAGATCTTAGTTATTTTACATTTCAAATCTAATTGTCCCAATTGTACTCTATAACGATATTTATTTATCATATATTTTACTTATATAAAATTAAGCATTTATCCTGTTTAATAGACAGATTAAAATGGTAGTTAAATAAATGTGTAAGATTATGATTAACTAATGCTCTAAGTTCTATTTTCGGTTTTATACAAATTAAAAATAAAGAGAGAATAAACTATCTCTCTCTTTCTTCTTACTTAATTTTTGTCTATTCTTATATTTAAATTTATTAAAATAAAAAATATTTTTAATAAATATATTTTTATATTCCTTTTTTATGTTATTGTCAAATTTACGTTCATTTCTATAATTAAAAAAGTGCCAAGTTTAATTTTTTAAAATATATCCATTAAATATATGTTTATTTACTGCATTTTTTTTCAAAAAAATTCTTCATCACTCAAATTATATCATCATAATCACATTTATATACTTTTTATTTTGTATAAATAAAAATGAAAAAAAGAGAGAAATATGATAAAACTACTATTTTTTCACAATTTGTTTTAAAAAAATAAATAGAAAAGAAAGATCCTTTCAGTAGGGGTCACGTATAAAAAAATGATCTATATCAAAATCACCAAGGATGACAAAAAAGAAAATCATGTCCGTGGACATTTACAAGTAAAATTCATAACGAATTAAATTTAGATAACTAAATAGATACTTACAGGTAATTTAAATATTTTTTTTTCTTTATGTATTTATCAATGTGATGGGTTTAGGGGTAAATATTACCTGCAGATCATATACGCTATTTTTTTTTTTATAATTATAGACTTAATTTTTCAAAATTTGTTTGAATGAAAAAATAGAAAGGAATATTCTTTAATGTGTCCCACGTAAAAAGGCAGTTCCAAAAAGAAAAAGAGGTAAAACATATTAACATCGAGGAAAAGTATGTTGTATTTTAAAAAAAATAATTTTATAGCATAAATAACAATTAAATTTATACTAAAAATAATATAGTAAAATTTTCATTTTTTTAACTAGAATAAAAATTATATTATTTTTTTGTTTATTTCAGTAAATTTTTTTAACTCATCTAAACAGGTAAAGTAAAGAAAATTTAATTTCTCTACTTTTTTTTCTCTTGTTTCTAGCTGTTCAATAGGTCAACATTTCTATGGCAAATAGGAAGTGTCTAAGTTGATGCTCAAGTACTTGTTACTTCTTTCTTTAGTTATAATTGTTATCTTCTTAGTTTCAACCATTTTAGTTATTTAAAATATGCAAATCATTCACACTTTCGATTAAAATATATTTGAATATACTCTTGAATCATTCGAGATGTGAACAAAATTTAGATTGGAGAAAAATATGATCCACCGGTTCTTTTTATTGGAAATTCGCTTTTATTTAATTTTTGTTTTTAGTTGTTCATGAACATTTATACCTTAAAAAAATCATACAATTATCATAATGCATATATTTTACTTTTACCTTTTCTATATTTTTTTTTTGTTTTTTCCTCTCTTTTTCCTGGTCCACTGGTCTTCTTTTTATCTCTTCCAACAAAAATTTAAACTTTGATTTATTATTTTGCGAAAGACTAACCCCTTACTCTCTTTTAATTGAAAGGATAAGCGTGCTAATTTTCGCCCACCTTTAGAATTTAATGGAAAAGAATTAAAAATATTTGTAACATACTTTTTTTAAGTACAAGCTATGGGTGTAAGTGTGTGACACGTGGGGTTACATATAGCAAAATCAACGTGAGGATTATAAGAAAGTTGTTATTTAAACTTTTAAATTTACTAAAGTTTATCAAGCTGGAATAGCTCAGTTGGTTAGAGCGTGTGGCTGTTAACCACAAGGTCGGAGGTTCAAGCCCTCCTTCTAGCGTTTTTTATTTCATAGTTTTCTTATTATTTTTTTTTCAAAATCTGTCTTGTCAAATAGAAAGCTCGTGAACGTAGACCCTCAAACAGTCAAACCAAGGGGACTCAATTGTTTAAAAATATGTTTGATAGTAATATTTTTTTTATGAAAAAAATAGTAAAAATAAATACTTTATTTCAACCTCTAAATTAAATTAATCTTATAAAATGAACACAATTCAAAAGTTTAATTTTGATATTAGTGGAAAAAATGTTATAAACTAAAAAATACTTTAAGTATAACCTTTGATGTAATTATTATAGAAATTGACAGTTTTTTTTTTTTATATAATTGATAATTAAGTGAAAATGTTGATATCGTATTCTAATTAAATTCATAAGTTTATGTAAGAAGCGTTAGTTTTTTTTATTTTTAATATATTAATAAAGTGTATCACTAATTATAATTACAGTTTATTTCTATATGCACGGTGATTGTAAAAAAATAAAATAAAAAAATTGAGGGAAATATTGTATACAGAACCTCCTAATAGAGAAACATGATATACGAAAAGGAAATTAAGATAGAAAGATAAATAAGAGCGGATAATTGTATTTATGTTTGTTTTTGTGAACAATTGTTTAGGATCTTGCTAGTATGTGTTTATAGAGTATTAGTTAAAAAATTATTATTTTTTAATATGTAAATCATATACAACACAAAAAAATCACCAAGAGTGTAATTTTACATATTTCAATAAAATAAATTTTTTACTCTTAATTATTAAATAAAAATATCCTAAGAGTATTAATTAATATTTATCTTATATTTATAATCTTAATTCATGTGAAAATCATAGTTAGGAGTAATAATTACGTGCTCAGAACAAAAAAATATTGTTATTAATACACTTTCAAATAAACATTTTTATTGAGTGAAATCTACGTGGTTCTAATTAAATATGTTGATCTTATTTTTTGAACCTCTGCAATTCACATAAATTCTAATTGATAAGAAAAAAAACCTTTAAAAATGTGTTAATTACTATCACTCTTTTAAAATAAATAAAAATATTATTTATGATGATAAATTCATAATTTATGAATTGTAAAGAGAGTCTTTTCAAAAATTCTAAGAAATTGATCGTGTAAAGTAAAACAAAATTTCAATCTAACAAATCATAGCCAGGTTTAAACTCTCAGTGTCTAGTTGGAAATTCGGATTAGATAAAGGGGTATGTACATATGCTCTTTAACATTGTTTGTTAGAAGGGAAATAGTGTGGAAATTGAGAAAGGTGAGTGCAAATAGAAGGAATTTATAAAATGAAGGTTGTTTCATATAAATGAAATGTGAAGGAAAGAAATAAAAAGTTAACAGAAAATATATAATATTTTTACATTGATTAGAGAATACAATTTATGACTTTGATTTATTTGAATACAAGCATAATTAAATTAATTATATGTCACGCAAAATTGATTATGCATTTGTATTAAGAGGTTGAAATATATATTTTTTTATTTTAATTTTAATTTTTTATTTCTCTTAAATCAAACAATCTTATAGTTATTCTATTTCTATTACTCTCTCTATGTATTATCCACTCTATTTCTCACCTTTTGTTTCTTCCTACTAAACACACATAGAGACTTTCACCCCCTCTTTTTCCTAAAATTTTGTTAAAAAAAGAGAATTTTGAAAATCTTCCTTTTTTTTTTCTTTCAATGGCTTGAAAGCATGGAATATGAACATATATCAAACATCATAAGTCAATTTCGTCTGACGTATAAAAATAAAAAGAGATAATATGTGATTTCTTTTGATGTTGCAAAAGACCTATCTTTAACCCAAGAAAGATAGGGGAAAATATTATGTTATAAGAACCAATCTAATGGCTTAGCTTTCTGGACCATTCAGAATTGGATTACCTATTTTTCTTGATGTGGCCTACTATGATTCCTTACCATGATGGCCAACCAAAGTCGTTATTAGAAAGCCATTAGGCGTAACTTTAGGTCTAGTGGCTGTGCATCACCAAAAGGCCTTTCAAAAGACACATTAAAGGGAGCATAAAAGCATATGTATGCGTGAGAGAGACAAAGAGAAGAAAGGACATTGAAGGAAGAAAAAAAAAAGACTAAACAAGATAGTATAGCTATTAATTTTTGAGTGAATGTTGCACATTGGCCGGTGGTGATGGGAAGGAGACTTTCCAATATACTCTTTAAGGATTAATGTATCAACAATAGATGCATAATTTTTAATAAATTTTACTTTATAGTAAATTTTGTAATGACAAGTCATTCATTCAAATGATATTGAAGTTCAATTTTATTTTTTTTAAGTTTCAAAATTAATGGGATCCATCTAGAGAATCTGATATCATGTCAGAAAGTGAGTTTTTTATGAGCTTAATTTAACCCTACAAAACTCACTTATATAGTTTATCTTCGTACTATTTTCATTCAATGTGAGACTTCAATATATCTCATTTTTTTCTTAGGACTCTTCCACCATGTGTGACTTTCTCCACAAAATATGATTAAAAAGATGATCTCAATAAAAATATCAACATAATAAAGATTAATTAATTATTAATAAAATTGATCCTACTCGACACTAATGATAATTTTTGACTATTTTTTTTTGTAAAGGTATCACTCGTACTTTTGCTTTTATTAATAATATTGCTGATTTAAAAAAAAAAACAAACAAACACCATGATGATGATAAAAAAAAATATTTTAATTTTTTAAAATTATGTATTTTTTTACGCAATAAAATAAAGTCTAGAAAATACATGGATCACTAGCATTGTTTGGCTTTATATAAATAACTTCTAAATTGGGTGACGAGGATCTAATGGGAGAGGGTGACAGACCCACGTGATTGTCCCACCACTACCACTCTTGCTAGCATCAGTGGATGTCTTGGTTGGCTTCATGTCAACGCTAACAGCCAATCAACTCCATCAACAGAAACAATAAAGCCCAACATTTCCATTACCCACAATCACACAACAATAACACCACAGGCACCACTACTTCTCCCACCTAGTAAGAAATAGAAATAAAGAAAAAAGGTTAAGAAGTTAACATCATTAACTCATTTGACAAAAGTGTATCTTTTTTTTCTTCTTTTTCTTTGCTTATTCTTCCCACTAACCCCATGGCTCTACACCAACATTTTATAAATGGTTTCCAACCATGATTTTAGCCTCAACATCAAGGTTTTTAGAGTTTTTGTGATCATATAACTATTGTAATTATGATTGTATATATAAACTATATTATTTGTCTGTAATTTCATACAACATCAAAGATTTCAGCTAGTCATTGAAGTTCCGTAATCATGTTTGTCTATACTTGTTTGTAATATCGATTATCGTGACAAAATCGAGACTGTAACTACAATTTAAAAAATCTTGATTTCAGCCACAATTATAAGGTATTTGAGGTCTTTACAATCACACATGACTGTAATTGTAATTACGCCAATTGAATTTATCTATAATTTTATGTGATATCAATTATCGTGACAAAAGTGAGACTGTAACTACAATTTAAAATCTTGATCTCGACGAAATTGCAAACGCGACCACGTTTGCAATTTATAACCTTCCTATCCACTCTCTTCAATTTGTTCTGCCATTTGGTAACACTGTTTTCATCCTTTTTCTAATGCTAGTGGTTTTCTCTCTCCCTCTCTGCCTCTAGTAGTTACAATTTGCAAATAGAGTCATCATCATCATGTCACACCCAAAGGGATAAAAAAAAAAAACCAAAACTTGTAACACATGGGAGTTGTTGAACAAGAAATGGAAGAGGAAGAGAAAGAAAAACATACAAACAACCATAACCACCCTTCTTCTCTCCACCCAATTAAGGAAGAGTGTGTTAGTGTGAGAAAACCCTTTAGTGGTGATAGAGTGAAGAGAGATGAATGGAGTGAAGGGGCAGTGTCAACCCTCCTTGAGGCTTATGAGGCCAAATGGGTGCTAAGAAACAGAGCCAAACTCAAGGGCCATGATTGGGAGGATGTGGCACGGCACGTGTCGGCACGTGCCAACTGCACCAAATCACCAAAGACTTCAACGCAGTGTAAGAACAAGGTTGAGTCCATGAAGAAGAGATACAGATCAGAATCAGCAGCAACAGCAGATCATGCATCATCATCATGGCCTCTTTATTCACGGCTTGATCTTCTTCTTAGGGGAACTGGACCCGTGTTGTCGTCGCCGCCGCCGCCACCGGCGATGATGCCGGCGGCGATGCCGGTTCTGTCTCCGGTGGAGCCGTCGCAACCGCCGCAGCTGTCGCCGCCTCCGGCGGCTCCTTCAGGGCCACTTGCTAATGCACAAAACTCGCATGGATCCAACGGAATTGATGAGAAGCTTGCTAAGGTAAATTCAGTAGTGCACAATTTTTCGGTTTTGGGCTTATTTTTTATTTTTAATTTCTACTTGGTCATCAAATCAACTGTTATGATTTCTTCTCCCTTAATTTCTGAAAAAGACTTTATTTTTTGTTTCGAGGTTTATTATATATATATATATATATATATATATATATATATATATATATATATATATAGATATATAGATATAGATAGATATTTAGAGAGGCTTCTATTTGAATTATGAGTGATTGATGGAGTAGTGATGTTGTGGCATGAATATGACTTTTTTTTTTCTTTCCTTTCTTTTGACAGAAGAAGATTACTAATTATATTTTTGATACCCTTTATTATTTTTTACATTGTTGTTTACACGGTTTAGAGAAATTATGTTTATGCCCAAAATATGCATAATACGACCGTGTAATTTCACTCTCAATTAATTAAAAAATATGGTAAATATAAATTTTATAGTAGTTTTTGATAAAAATAAATAAATTTATCATAGTGATTAGAAAATAATGTATTTTTTTTACTATTATTAATCTATAAACTATTTTCTCGTAATTTATAAAAATAAGAGAGATTATAAAGGTCACATTTTAATATACATTGCTGCATAGTTAGGTTTGTTACGGCATTGTTTTTCTTATACTATTTATGTAGGTTCTAGACTACCATTGAGAAGTCATAGTCATGATAATAACTTATCAAAATCAAAATATGTGTATATATAACATGTGAAGAAATAATAATACTATTAAAAAGTACTATATTTGTAACGACTTTGTACATTTTTTTCCCTTTTGGAGTAAAATAGTGACAATAAAATTTGAAGCTAACATTTTATACAAATAAAGTTAATGGCCAAAAAAATATACATGATGAATTAAAATGTCATGCTCCAATAATTCTTATTAGTAATTGTTGGCTGACTCAAGTTGTCCATTATAGTCCCACAAGCACATGCACACAACTGAGATTTGTAAGTTTAGACTAATTAATCCAAGCTACTTAATTATTTCAACTGTATATATGTTATGCAAGTGAAGTTGACATTAGACCAATTAATAACCATAAAAACGTGACACACATGTGTATGCTAAACATAAACACACTATTGATACATATATTCATGATGAACAGGAAGATGGGTTAGGAACTAAGTCATCTGATCAAGTATCTAGCAAGAATCCATTGGACACAGATAGCAGCACGCCAGCACTTTATAGCAAGAAGGACGGGTTAAGATGCAACAAGAGGAAGAAGAAAACAATTGACAACACAGGGCGAAGAAGGAAAGAGTGTGTGGAGATAGCAGAAAGCTTAAGATGGCTTACAGAAGCTATGATAAGGTCTGAGCAAGCAAGAATGGACACAATGAAGGAGATAGAGAGGATGAGAGTTGAAGCTGAGGCCAAAAGAGGGGAAATGGACCTTAAGAGAACTGAAATAATTGCCAATACACAGTTAGAGATTGCTAGGATCTTTGCAAGTGTCAACAATAAAGGTGTTGATTCATCTCTAAGAATTGGAAGAAGTTAAGGGTAGGTTATGGAAGATAATTAATAAAAATGTTATTATTGTATGTGCACATAAAGTTATCAAATAATGCTATTAATATAATAAAATTTGAGTAAATAACTTATTTCCTGATGGTGTTTAAAGTGTTTTTTAGGCTGTTATTCAATCATATCATTGTATAGGTTAGATTTAATAACTTTTAAATTAATTATTTTAAAAGGTGTTTATCATAATTTTTTTACTACTGTAATTAGGATTTAGTTTAGTCACATTTAAAGTTTATTATTTCTTTTCAAGAATATATTTTAAGAAAATCAAACTTAGATCGTCCCTCACAACTTAATATATATTGTCAATTGAACTATATCTTTTAAATCTCTAATTTCTTATTAATTTATAGTATAAAATATTTTACACCATTTATAAATTAAACTCAAAAAATTTCTACACAGGTTTTTATCTCTCTTCCTTTCATGATTTATTTTGTTAAAACACTTTTTAATTTTCTCTTGTATATCTCGAGTATAATTTATTATAAAAATTTGAAGCATAAATAACGTCACTTAAAGATAATTAATTTGATATTTTTAAAAGGTCCTGCTAACTAGTGTAATAGAAGCATTAATCAAGAAATTTAAAATATTTTTTTTATTAAAATTTATATTGAGAATGTATTGAAAATTACAATAATCGTGTATTAATGATTTTCTTAAAAAAAATCATTTTTCATTTATTTCTTAACCAAAATCTTAAGAATACTTATTACCATTTTTCTTTTGAAAAGCAAACCTTTTGATGGAGGAGACAGAGAAAGCTTTAGTCTTTATAGGCTTTTTTTACGGATATGGTTTTTTTCAAGAAATTACTCAAATAGGTAATTTTTGAATTAATTTTGTGGTTGTAAAGATGATTTCACTTGCACATAAATCGTGCTTGCAAATATGAGTTTCATTTTCATTTTTCTTTTTCTTTTTCAAGAACTCATAAAGAAATCGTACATTTGAACATTATTTTATTTTTTTTTTAATTTTTTTATGTAAATAAAGTGAAATCGTGCTTGGGTTGACAATTTCAAGTATTAAATAAAAATCGTCTTTAGAGTGACGATTTCGGCTTTTTTTAAGAAAATTGTTAATTTAAAATGGATTTTATTTTTGCATAAAGTTACAAATGATTAGGAATCTTCTTAATTTATAAAAATATAAGAAAAAATAATGTGTGAATAATAAATCAATAAACGAGCAAGATATTTTAAACAAGGTACACAAACTAATTAAGCGTGAAAAACAAAATAGTACAAGATATTGTATATATTTCTTTACGTTTATGAATAATTATCATGACTATATTTTTTATTTTGACACTTTAAATATTTCTTGAATTTATTTAAAATTAGTTCATCTATTTTATTATGTATATGAGTAGTGCTTGATCTTCTAATTGTTATTGTCTCATTTTAAGATTGCGAACATAATTTGGTTCATCCATTTTAAGTGTTTTTGAATCATCCAAATTTATTATTATACTCATAATTTAAAACAAATTTTATTTTATTTTAATTTAAACACCTTAATTTTATGCAAAAATTTAAAAATAAAACCCATTTAAAATTAACGAAAAATTATAAAAATAATAGCCAAAATTGTCACTCTAAAGACGATTTTATTTTAATATTATAAAATTTCAATAAAATCACCGATCCAAGCACTATTTCAATTAATTCAAGTAAAAAAAAATTTTAAAAAAAAACTGAAATCGTGTTTCTTTTTTTGTGCACGATTTTTTCATAGTTCATAAAAAGCAACAAAAAAGCACAATCGCCTTTGTACCGACAACTTACTCATTCTTGTCATTAATTCAAAGAATAATTTTTTAAAAGCGGCATTTATGACTCCGTAATTGGTCATGCTAATGAAGAAAGTAGCATATGTAATAATAGTAACTCCTAAAACATTTGAGCAGGTGGTTATTATAAATTTTTTATTTTCACAAATCAAAAAGAGATTGTGAATGTTCTATGATATTAATAAACAACATTTGACATAAATGGTATCCACTTATATTCCTTAATCAAATGATTCATGATTTAAATTTTGATTTTGGATATGTAATAAACTATATTGAAAGAAAAATACTTATACTGTGTGTGTTTAGGATCTTCAATAAAGATAGTTATCAATCTTGATAGGATTATTTCGTACCAATATCATGTTTAGTAGAAGAAAAAAATTTCTCTGATTTTTGTACTTTCTACCGTTCTTTAATTAACGTTTGTTGATGTTAAAAAAAAAATTAGGTAAGTCTATAGTAGTTTTCCGAATTTGTTGATGATAACTGTTCTCTAATTCAATATAAGTAGAAACGAAGTGAATGCAAAAGGGAAGAGCCCGTGGAGAGAGAAAAAAAGGGGTGCAATAGGAAAACAACAGCATAACATGATATCTATATATTTTCTGTGTATAAATATAACAATTTAAAAAATGACAATTAATGCAAAAATCTCACTGATATTTTAAAGATTTTTTTCTTCTTAAAATACTACATAATTTACAACACTAATTAAATTTAAATAATTAATATACAACTAAGATAATAATAAAATAAATGTTACTCTTTATATTTATGATACATAATGTATATTTATTATTCTTTAATATCTAAACATATATGAAAAAAATCCTAATATCTTATAATTAATTATTATGAAAATATTTACTGTTATTATTATTAAAAATATATTATAATATGGTTAAATTATTCAATAATAGAATAGTTATAATTATTAAATAACATTGTCTTTCCAAATTCATTAAAAGTGAGAAAAGAATAACATATAAAAAGTAAAACGTAATAATGTAAAAATTAAGACAACATACAAAGTCTAATAGATAAATAGTAATTCTTATATAGATAAATAATTCTAATAATAATTAAATTAAAGCATACAAAGTCTCAAATATATAAAAATTATAATAGATAATTAACCTTAAAAAGTAACAAGTAATGAAATTAAAATCAAAGAATAAAAAGTAGTAATAATAAAAAATAATATCTTCAAAATGATTAAAATATTAATTTAAAATAAAATTTGATTTTTTCAATAAAAGTATTTTAAAAATATTAATTATAAACACAAAATTTAAGTGCATGCAAACATAACATTTACGATAACAAAAATGAATCCTGAAATTTAAATGATTATCAATATATATTTATTATATTTTTTAATTTATATATTTCATATAAGTATTTTATCATTATTATTACTTGGATAAACAACCATCAAAATAAATTTGAATAGACTTAATATTTTTTAAAGAAATATCTCATTAAAAATATAACTAATTATCTTTCTCGATTTTTTTATAATTATATTTAATATCTTTAAAAATTATTATATATATATATAATTTAATCGGACAAGTTAAAAGGAGAGGTATAAGTAATTGTGTAAGTGGGTTGCGTCCGACTCGTGAATCCCTCCAATACAATTTAATTCAATTATATTTTGCGAGTTGGATTTGATTAAGCTTTTTTTAGCGAATTTAATTAGAATTGAATTGAGGAAAAAATTAATTAGTTTGAAACTTGATCAACCAATCGGACCATATTATATATATATATATATATATATATATATATATATATATATATATATATATATATAAATGTGAAAGATTGTGAATAATAAAAAAATAAAAAAAAAACCAAGTTTTCACCCTCATTCATTTACAAGTCACAATAATTTATTTTAGTTTTGGAGATTGACTCCGTCAAATAATTGAAAGTTGTAAAATAGTTTTAGAATTCTAATTGTAATGTGTAAAATATTGGAGCAATGAATATTAACTACTAACTTATAAAATTAAGAATCAATAAAACAATATTAAATTACTCTTTTTATAATAAAAAAGCTATATTGAATTACTGATTTTGAAGTTTTTTCTTATTTGGTTAAAGGTTTAAGAAATATTAATATGTTTTTAATTACTCAACTAGATAACTCAAGACAACCCAATTAAGGTTAAATCAAATTAGATTGAGTTGCTAAAAAGTAAAAGATATATCCTACCAAAACCAATCCAATTAAGTTTAACCGGATTGAATTGGAAATTAGACTAAATTTAATCCAACTCATATAAGTTGAGAAATGTTAATAACATATCTTCTGGTGTATAAAAAAATAACATATCCTCTAATAACATACTTTTTTCATTTATTAATAATTATTGAAAACCACAAAAATTAATACAGCATATGCCTTACATAATTTTTATTAAATTTTAACTAATAAAAAATAACCTGATCTCAATACTTCTAAAAAAAACTCCATGGCTTTGAACCCTTCCCTCCTCTTCTATCCCAACACCTCATCTTTTTGTCTAAAAATCGAATCAAATTGCATTGTGAATACCCCTACTATTAACTCCTTTTTTTTAGTATATTATCATTTTATTTTTGTTTAAAATTTTTACTATCACAAATACTCTTTATACCTAAAATACACTTTTATCATTGTTCCAAAATGCTATTTTAGGTTTTATTCGTTTGGAAAAGGAAACTTCAAAATTCTAAATATATAACATTATTCTGGAAACTACTTTGCAGAGAATAAAAATAAGGTTTTTGAAAGTAGTTTCCAGAATATTGTTTAAAATTTTATATTCCGAAAAGTAATTTCTAGAGTACAAAATGTAAAATAGTATTTCAAAAATTACTTTCTAGAATTGAAAAATAAACACATTTCAAAAGATCATTGTATCGAACTTAATTTTTAATTTTCTTTCCTTTACAACTTTATTTCTTTTAATTATGCATAAACCACAAAAAAGGTGAACAAACACATTGTGTTTGAGAGCTTGATGATGAAAGAACACTAATGTTAGACAAAGAGATTAAATAAGTATGAAAGACTAGAGCAAGATATTGAATCGAAGGTCATAAAGAGAGTAAAAAAGAGGAACAATTCTAACGAGAGTGAGGGGGAGTGCTTCAATGCCTTGGAGGTAGTGTATTATTGTGGAGGAGAGAGTGTGCAAGAGTGTGAGGGAAATACTAAGGTTTTAAAAAAAGTTATTTAAGTCAAAATCAAATTAAAATAAATAAGGAGAGTATACTTAGAAAATGGAGGTAGATATAGCATTTGCTTTTTTTTTTTTTCCTTTTGATTAGCCCAACCTATTTTAATCTTTTTTGTTTTTTTTATTTGCTTGCTTTTGTGCTTTATTTATTTTGCTATCTTGGTCCTAACCCGTTATTTTATTGCAATTCTTTTTTCTTTGTGTTATTAGACTTAAGCCATTATTATTATTTTAATTAGTTTGATCGAATTTTGTGATTTTTATTTTCTGCATTATCTTGTCGTTACATGAGCATGAAAGGATCAATTTATTTGTTTTTTTATTACTTTTATAAGGGTCAAAATAATTTATTTTGACTTTGTGACCTTATATTATAGGATAGGTCTCAAAAGATATGAAAGATCTTCCTCCAAGCTATACATACGACTTTCATCGAATACAACTTTCCACATAATTCTATATGAATCTATGATATTTAGTATAAAATTCTGTTTTACTCACTTGAAATTGAGTATTTCTTTCTCCCTTTTTCCTGCTAGGATTCAAAATCCTATATTTTAGGTAATAAATAAATCATATTGGGAGAAAAATACTCACCTTAAGTATAATTACGGTCCCCAACAAAGATATCGTCATTGCATCTGGCGAAAGTTACTATATACAAATACCATGGTTTGCAAAACAAAAAATAAAAAAAAAATCTATCTTGTATTTCTTAATGTGATTGGAGACACTAGGTTATTTTACTATTAAATAAATTTGAAAAATAAATTACTCGAGTATTTTGAGATAGTAATGTATATGCATTTTTTTTGTAAGTGAAAATATTAAGTACAAAAAATAAATGATCTTTTAAATAGAAAATGAATTAATTTGAGCTTGAAACTTCATCAATTCTATGCTTTGGAAAATGTTGGGCATGGTGACCCAATTAATACCTAACTTTTCATTTCAATTTTTTAAATATAAAATTAGATTAATTCGAAGCTATAAACATGATGTTCTAAACTCCTATGTCTTGGAAAATGTTGGCAAGGACAATTTGATCAATTATAAAATTCTCAATTCCAAGAATTAAATTGTATTAAATGAAAAATGGATTAATTTGAGTACGATGGTTTGTTAATGGGGAAAGTTATTTTTTTTTTGGTTATACTATAAACAATTTTATTTGAGCTCGATAAGATTATTATAGATAACAAAAATTTTCTTACAAATATTTAACACAATTGCATATGTAGAATTCGAACCCAAGATCACGTGTTAAGCTGGAAGCATGGAACAAGAAGAAAAGTTAGTTTTGATAGCATAATAATAACCAAATTCAAAGATTAAAAAAATACTTTGCATTTTCAAAATAATTAAAATGAAAATGAAAAACCAAATCATAACCTTTCAAACATAAAAAAATACAACCAATAATGGTTGGTACAAGTGAAAGGTAGTGACTTGTGTCTTTTTTTGGGAAAAATGTAAATTATATTAAGCTCAAAATATTAAAAAGTAAACGGAGCATACCCCGCAACAATCAAAAAACACAAACACCTCCCTAACATAGGAAGGCCCTGAGCAAAGCCCTAATAAAGATACAATAGGTGCGACTGTTTATACACAATAAATTTAATCTTGTTAATTACATCAATTACAGATAAAGGAGAATTCTCAAAGAGCAATAGATTCCTAGACATCCAGATGCAGTATACTGAAGTTGCCAAAGCCAAGCATCGAAATTTGCCCAACGTGCCAGAGGTGGCTCTACCACGAATGAATGAATTGATAGTGCACTGTAATGAAATAATTTGCCTGTGGAGAGGTATCCAATCACGAATGTTTGCCCAAACTCTGCGAGTGATTCTGCAAGAAAAGAACAAAGGTGAATGAGACTCTGTCTCATTTGTGCACAAAGGACAGAGAAGACCCTTGTTCAAGAAAGCAGCTCTGTCAAGAGTGAGCAGGCGATTCTTGGTAGCAAGCCATAGAATAAAGGACATCTTAGGAGGAATGGTAGGATTCCAAATAACATAACTCCAATTGAAAACAGTCTTGGTCCCTCTGATGTAATCATAAACTTTCCTACCAAGCAACTGCTAATTGCTACTCAGAGAGTTGAGAATTTGCTTAGTAGCCTCTACATTGCCTATTCTGGTGGTAATGATGTCTCTGATATGAATAATCTTCTTAATCAAAACTGAGTCTAAAGAGGAACTAATAAAGTCCCAGACATTGCCTCCTTTAAAATAATATTGATGGACTTATCGGACCCAAATAGAATCCTTTTTAGCATGAAAGTCCCACAGAATGCGGGACAGGAGGGCAAGGTTTCAGTCCTTAAGATTGAACAGACCCAGACCTCCCTCTTTCTTGGAGGAACAAACATCAGACCAAGCCACTAAAGGTTTGTTTTTACCCACCTCAACTTTACCCTAAAGAAAGTTGCGGCACAAAGCATTGATTCAGTCCAAAACAAATTGGGACAAAGGAAAAATACCCATCCAGAAGTTAGCAATTCCTTGAATGACAGCTCTAATTAGCTCCACTTTCCCTGCATATGATAAGGATTTTCTGCTCCAACCCTGAATAAGGCAAGTGATATGAGAAAGCAGGGGAGTATAGTGGCAGACATTGAACCTGGAAGATAAAAATGGAACACCCAAGTATCTAAAGGGAAAGCTGCCCACGCTAAATCCAGTGAGCTGCTGGATATCAGAAAGCACATCTTGGCCAATTCCTGTTGAGTAGATGGATGACTTGCTGGAGCTTATGGCTAGCCCCGAGACATTGCAAAAGTGCTAGAGCTTGGAAAATATTGCAGACACTGAGGGCAAGTCTCCTCTGGACAGGAGCATAATGTCATCTGCAAAGGCCAAATGAGAAAGCAACACAACTGCACAGTTTGGATGAAACTGAAAATTGACGTTATCCTTAAGGCTTTGCAGATTGTGGGAAAAATACTGCATACAAAGAAAAAAAAGGTAAGGGGAAAGAGGATCCCCTTGTCTTAAACCACGCTGCCCTTTGAAGTGACCATAAATAGATCCATTGATTGCCACACTGAAGGAGGTGGTAGAGATACACTCCATAATCCATGAGCAAAACTGTGCTGGGAACCCCACATACTTGAGCATCCAATCCAAGAACTCCCAAGAAATTGAATCATACGCCTTATGCAAATCAATCTTCAAAAGGCATCTAGAAGAAATCCTCTTGCGAGCATATTTGTGCAAAAGCTCTTGAACAGGGAAAATGTTGTTCATCATTTTCCTATTTTTAAGAAAGGCAAATTGGGATTCACCAATTATAATCTCTAGCACTGGGGCTATACGGTTTGCCAAAATCTTGGACACAATCTTGTACAACAATTTGCAACAAGAGATTGGTCTAAAGTGGTTCACCTGGGAAGCTTGATCAAACTTGGGAATGAAAGCAGTTAGGGCATAATTGATTTGCTTTAACAATCTGCCTAAAATAAAGAATTTATTGACCGCTGCAAAAAATATCATCCCCTATGATGTTCCAAGCCTTCTTAAAGAATAAGGCATTGAAGCCATCAGGACCAGGAGCTTTATTGTTGTCCATTCCTGAAATAACATTCCAGACATCTTGTGTGGTGATGGGACTAAGCAAGGCAGCAAAGCAATCAGTGGGAACTTTAGGCCTTGAGTTGCAGATTGCCAGGGATGCAGCATGTTGCAGCTCCTTAGCACTAAACAGATCCTTGAAGTGATTGACAAAGGCATGACCAATTTTAGATTGGGAGGATGTGCTTTGGCCATTATCTAGCCTTATTGCAGCAATAAAACGGTTGTGCCTGTTACGCTTAATTAAAGCGTGGAAAAACTTGGAGCATCTGTCAGCTTGCAAGAGATACCTGTTCTTGATGAGCTGAGCTACATTCCTTGACTCTGCTTTCCTAAGCAAGATGATATGGCCTCTTGTACGGTTAACCTGAGTGAGAAGGGATGTATCTAGAGGATTCTTCCGGAGGGAATTAAGCAGACTATTATACTCGGCTTCAGCTTGCTCCACTCAGTTAGAGATATGACTGAACTCTTGATTAAACAGAAGCTTCAAAGGAGTTTTAAGAGATTTCAATCTCTTGCAAACTTTGAACATGCTACAACCATTAACTTGGTGACTCCAGTCATCTGAAACAATGCTTAGAAAGTTTGGATGATCCACAATAGCATTATTAAACTTAAAGGGGGAATTACCTCTGGGCACCACCACCTCCGTGGTCACAACTAAAGGAGTGTGGTCTGAAATTGATTCAAAATCCACCACTTCACAGGAAGAGTTATCGAAGGAATTGAACTAGAGCTGATTGCAGAGGGCTCGATCTAATTTGCTCCAAACTCTACCATTAGTCTAGGTGAACACGGACCCATGACTGTTAAGGCTCCCCAACCCAAGGTCAGAATAACAGTCTACAAAATCCTGCATCTCATAAGCACTGGTTTCAGCTCCATTGAACCGGTCAGTGGGACAGAGGATGCTATTGAAATCACCAATAAGAAGCCAAGGGCAGCTTAGAGAAGCACTAATCATGTTCAAATTAATCCACAAAGATCTTCTGGCCATGACCGAGTGAAGACCATATATGAAAGAAACCTAGAATTGCTTGCCTGTTACCTTACAGTCGATGGAACAGTGAATCAAATGAGCACAGGATTGCAAGACCAATAAAGTAACTTTCTCAGGTTTCCAAAGGATGAGGATCCTACCAGCATTATGAGAAGTAAAGTTGTGAGCAAAATTCCAATCTCCAAACTTTTTTTTCATTGTATCCCCCACTGAAACAGTATTCATTTTGTTTCCAGAATAGTCATCACATTAACTCCCTTTTTGCGAAGGAAGCTCTGCATCACATGATGCTTTAGAGGCAAATTAAAGCCTCTGATATTCCAAGAGGCGATAATCATTGATTTGGACGGGAAGGACCCTCCCCAACACGATTTCCAGTTTTTTGAAACCTTCATTTCTTTGGATCTAACTACATCTGCTCATTAATGGATGCTTGCTGGATTTGCACTTTCTTTCCTTTTTTTTGGGGTTTGGTTTTTACCTGAACAAACCCATCATCAGGATTTACACTTTCAAAATTCACTGCTCCTGCATTATCAGCAGGAGTTTGAAGAACATGAACATTATTTGTTGCCTATGACTGTTGTATGCAAGGTGGAGTGGACAGCTGAGCCTGGTCCTCCTTTTGTTTTCCAGAGGGATTGGAAGCGTTGGTTTCTATGAGAGATGCCACCTCAGTTACTTGAGATTGAGCAGTGAAGGGACCTTTTGTGGTGGTTATTTTGTGGTCGTGCTTGGCTACAGGCACAACTTTACATTTTGTTAATCGATGCCCGATCATTTTGCAATGGGTGCAAAAGGATGGCCTATTCTCATATTCGATCTTCTGGATGAATGTCTTACCAGAATGAAGTCTAAAGCAAACCTCTTCAATAAGCTCCAAGGAAGCATCAACTTCCACCAGAGCTCGAGCAAATGAGATAGATCCCTTTGATGTAGTAAGGTGGTCTGTGCAATGGGGGAGCCAGCCTTGGACAGAATTTTCCCTAAAGCTTGGGGATTCCATAACTCAAGGGGAAGGTTTCGAAGCTTAACCCAGACTGAAATTTTACCGAGCTCCTCATTACCAAAATCAAAGAAAGCATGCATGACTTTTAGCAAAAGGGGCCTTTGGAATATGAAATAGGTACCTGCAAATAGAACCTGATTCAAATCATCTTCTAACTCAAATTTGAATACAAGCCAACCGCTTTCATGAGTCGAATATGAGAACTTCACGCCTCATTTTTGATAGCATTCTAGCAAAGCTTTCTTTCCTGGGAAACGGCCAGTCACATAGCCTATAAGGCTGTGTCCCCACGCCTCTTCCAGGGGCTAAAAATCAGCTTCATCCAGCAGCACTTCACCTTCAGAGGATGGAGGGGAGAACTTCAGGCCAAAGCCCTTGGATGGTTTTCTGTTGTCCTTGAACAGATTAATCCAAGGCGTGGAAGCCTCTCCGTTGCTAACTTGAGGCGCTGAATTAGAGCCACTAGAGGGAGAGGAGTCTTCATTCGTGGATGAATCATCTTCTCCTAGAGTGTAGGAATCATCCGGGGAAGTTTCAGTCCCTGCGGTACAGTCAGACAATTTATCAAACACCTGGTGTGCTACAACTTTGGTTACTGCAGAACTTGACCCTGGCTTTTTGTCGAGCACCAGGGTTGCAGAATTTCCCTGTGGAGCTGGGCAAGCAGTTCGAGCATCTTGGTCTACAACAATGCCTCTTGCCAAACCAGTAGTGGGAGAGACCTGAGCTTCACTAGCCCCTGAAGTAGAACCCTTTAAAACAGGTTGCTTGGTAGCTTTTTGCGATTTTCTGGCCTTTGGTTTTCCCCATCAGGTGCCTATCAAGGACTGGAAGATAACATCTGTGGGAAAATGTTACTACTCTGAGGCCCAAGAAGAAAGGAAGTAGTGTGGATGGGCTCTCTTTCTAGGCACAGCCCGTGGCTGGAAGACCTGGATAGATTCAAGGATCAGGAGAAATCAGTACCACCAACGTCAACAGAAGTCTGGAGCAGCTCTCCGACGGTGGCAAAGCCACTGGGAAACGCCCAAGGAGGGAAAGTGACTTCGTGACGAGGAGGTTACTGAAAGCGCCCTAGGAGAGAGAATATAGCTTTTTTAACTGAATAAGAGCTCTTTCTTGATGGCCAACATGGTTTGAATCCTAGTTAGCCATTGAAAATATAATAAATCATGTTGGGGGGGGGGGGGGAAACCCACCTTATGTGCGTTCATGATCCCCAACAAAGGTTAGTCACCACTTTTGATGGGGACAACTTCGTACCAATACCATGATCAACAATATATATATATATATATATATATATATATATAAAGAGAGAGAGAGAGAGAGAGTGAGAGAGAGAGAATTATCATTATATAATATCAATTAAACATAGAAAATGAATTTATAAGAGGATTGATTTTAAGAATTTTTTTTTTTGCTAAACAATGTAAATTAAAAGCAAGTAATTAAATTGAAAAAAAATAATGAGAAAACTTTCAATCTAATCTCCTCATATCAATGTTCTATCCTTTTATTGTCAAAGTAACAAAGATGTAAAGAACCCACTAGCTTTTGTGATGACTAATATCAGTAAGAGAATCTACTTACCACCTTTAATGGGGTCTTACAACCCAACTATTTTTTTTTATCAATAAGTCTCAAATCCAAGACCTTATTTATAAGGAGACCAAACTCAGTCCTACTCATACCAACAACTTATTGATATATCAATGATATACCTAGTTCTATTTGGAAAAATAATTAACCTAAGGTAATTCTCGTTTTCTCTGGAAAATGTATCTAATTGAGTTTATCCCTACCTACATGGTTGTTATGTTCAATTAAACTATTTACATTCTTTGCTAATCCATTTTACATCCTTTTGATCAAAAGAGGGTAATTTCATTTGAAATTTACCAAATAGAAGTATTTTTTGAATTAATTCCCAAATGGAATAAGTCATAGGCATTCTACCGACTTCAATTTTTTTTTATAGTAAAATCGTAAATATTGTAACGACTTTAGGTTTATTTTTTAAAAAATTATTTATGTAATGTTGTAAACTTCTCACGACTTCAAAGTTGTGTTACATTCTTTTTATTTTCTTTTTTAAAAAATAATTTTGAACGACTCTAAAGTCGTTTTTAATTTGTATAACTTATCTATTTTTTAATAGTTTTTGTTTTCTCTATTTTTGTCGACTTTAAAGTTGTACTAATCTCTTTTATAATTTTAAATTAATTTGCTAACAAAGTGGTTTCATTTTAACAACTATTTTTTTATTAAATTATTTTCTACTGTTATTATCAAAATAATTTTATTAAATAAAATTAAAAAATAATACTATCAAATCACATGAAATTATTAGTTTACTTAATTGATAAATGTAAAAAGTAATTAAAAAATATTTAAAACAAGTTTAAAATTATTTGATAAATGTGTTAATATTATTTGTTAATATGGGTAAGAAATATAAAAAAAACACTAAAAGAAAAACTATTTAAAAATAGAGAAGCTGTAAAAATTAAAACAAGTTTAGAGTTGTTTAAAATTAATTTAAAAATTAAAAAAGAAAAAATGTAACACAACTTTCAAGTTATGAGAAGTTTGCAACTTTACATAATTTTTTTTTAAAGTTATTATATTATTTATGACTTTACTATAAAAAAAAGTGAAAGTCATAAATATTTTTACGACTTCGTATCCAAAAATTGTAAGAATTTCTATGACTTATTCCCATTTAGGAATTAATTCAAAATATACTCTCATTTGATAAATTTTAAATGAAATTGTTAGAACGAAGGATGAAAATTTGAAAAAAAAAAGAAAAAAAAAAGGCTTCAAGTCCCACATCGCTCAGGATAAACACTTGAATAGTGTTTCACTCCCTATATATAGAGAGCTCATTTCTTCATTTTTCCTTGCCCCAGTAGTTGAGAAGCATTTCCTCAACGCATTTCCGGTAAACTTCTCCCTCTTTCTTTCTGTCGCTCTAAAATTTTGGTTGGCTTTAAGAGTGACTTTTTAAGTCATATTTTTCGGTTGGCTATAATAGTGACTTTTTAAGTCATATTTTCTGTTGGCTATAATAGTGACTTTTCAAGTCATATTTTTCGGTTGGCTGTTAGAGTGACTTTTCAAGTCATATTTTCGGTGGCTGTTAGAGTGATTTTTTCAAGTCATATTTTCGGGTGGCTTTAGAGTGACTTTTCAAGTTGCACAATTTTTTGACAGTGCCACAAAACGTCTTAAAGAAAGCAACATTGTCCGTGACTCGGCCAATAATTTTTTCGATTTGCCATAAACCATTGTTACAACAGAAATTGCTCCTTTTTTGTCAAAAGATCTCGTTGTATCCTCTTGAAATTAATTTTACTGTGTGAATTAAAGCCTAAGTGCCTCTCCTATAGGTACAACATGTTAGGTCACCTCTCAATACCCGTGAGGGTTTCAAAATGAGAAACAATAGCTGAGCGTTAGAATAAATAATTCAATAAAAAAGGAGGGATCATGAGAACATCAAAATAATTAAATTTGCATCAATAACGGTTAATATGATTGCTATGCCTTAATCCTAGAACAAGAGAAAACTACTCACGCATAATCATAGAAATTAAAAAAAATTGAAAAAAGAAAAAAATCCAACCGTATCAAAGAGAGAAGGAGAAGGGAAAATTCCAAGCCCTTTTTAATAAAAAAAATATGTTTTCAAATTTAAATGCTTCCTTTTGTTCATAGAAAAAATATTTTACTAATTTTAAGTATTTTTATTTTTTCATAATAATAAATATATAAATGTGTGTTTTCAGATTTTAAACCTTTCACTTTAGATTTAAAATTCTACCTTTTTATTAAGAAAATCAAATCCAAAATATAATTTCCCCCTATTTTTAATTTCAAAATAAAAAACAATATTTACAAAATTATTTATTTTGATGCAATTTTTAAATATATAATTTTTTAAATAGATAGAGTAAGGTACTAATATTTATTCTACATGTAACTGACTACCAAAGCTATCTCTGGTTTCAAAGATAATTTTTTTTAAAAATGTTTTCAACATTTTTTTTCTTAAAACAAATATTGTAGCTACTCAATGAAAATATTTTAATAAAAAATTAAATATAAATTATTTTTTTAAAAATGCAGTCATTAACGGAAGAAAGTCAAATCCTTATTTTGACGAAGTTAATTATTCGAGTCCCTCAATAGGATTCGTAGATAAGTTTGCCAACTTTAATATATATATATACTCCACCAACCCGATTATTGATGAGGACCATTAATATCGTGACAAGTACGGCTTCTAACATACTTGGACAATTTAAGTAAAAATTGAAGACTTGGAAGATCGTGTGTAATCACCAGAGAAGGAAGCTTACTTGTTATTTCTTTTGAGTGTTGGATTCTTATTAATTATTGGTAAATGGTACCCGGTGCTCTAATAATACTGGATAAAAAATTTAAAGAAAAAATATTTTTATTGAGATAAAAAATTATGCTACTCATAATTTCTTTTATATTTTCTTATAATTTATATAATAAATATTTTCTTATTTTAGTTCTTTGACCAATGATTTAAGGACACTAGTTAACAAAATCCTAAATTATTTAGATGTAGACAATATATGCATGCATGAAGTTGTTATACGTGCGGGTACATGGGTCAAGCTATAGCAGCCTCTACCGTTCAAAGAAGATAATTGAATGCATTGCACTTATAACTAATCTTATACGACTCCACTTTATATATACGAGAAAGCAACTAAGTTCAATGGAATTAAAACAAAAGGTACATCGGCTATGGTGTGTGGAAGCAAAAAACGATTTCAAGTGGTTTCATCATTTGCAAAGAAAGCCTCGATTGGGAAGTGATATCATATGATGCATATGAGATTAATCTCATAATTGTGTTTGATGACGTACGGGTTGGGTAGCTTTCAAAAATAAGCAAAGGCAGAAAAGGCACAATATACTTTTTTTTTTCTTCCTCATAAGTCTATATTTCTTGAAAATTTATCTAAATAATTTTTTTGGTTACCAAAAAATTATCTAAATAAAACCTTAGTTGACAATATAATTTTGTTTGCATTAGTAATAATTAAATTAAACTCTAATATAATTAGGTGCTGGTATTAGTTTAGAGTTAAATGAATATATATTGACGTTATAAAACTTTTATATATACCGTGAACTAATCTAAAATAAAAATACAATAAATAAGTATATTTTTTAATAAAATTATTATAAAAATCAATAAAATTATCATACATTGTGATTAAATTATAATATAAAATTATTTTACACAAATGAATAATTTCTCTGCTGATATTAAAATTATATTGCATCTAATAACATTCAAATCTTTGCCATTCAATTTGTTGTGTGTTTTCTTCATCTCTCTCTATATATATTCAATTATCGCATTGAGTTAGCTATTGTTGGAGAATATAAAAGTTATTCATGGATATATAGTTTGCTTCCCTTTGTTTTGGGTAGTTGTAGTTAGCTACCTATACACCCGTTATAATTTTTTTTTATCAGCAAAATTTATTAGAATTAGAATGCATGGTACCAGTAGTATCAAGCCAAATTACATAAAAGAGAACTGGTCAAAGAAAGAGTTACCCTGCATGTTAACACCCCATGACCCATTAACCCATACAACCATATTAAGTTATTAACGTAGAGTGAATAATGAACTTCTCTGCAGTCTGCACCTCCCTATATCTAAAAACCTTCCATAACTTTTTTCCTTTAGAAAAAAGAAATTAGAGATAACTCTTAAAATCATTGTTTTATTTTTCTCTTTTTTCCACCAAAATAAATGTAGAGATGCATAAATAGTACTACTTCTAATAAGCTACTTCTCAAGCAATTTTCCAAGGAGAAATGTGATCATTTAAGGGTTTTTTTTATATACTAAAACAGTAGATTTTGGTCTATTTAGAGCAGTTAATTTTTCCTAGTATTAGCGCAACGTACGTTAACTTGTGAGTAGGTAAAAAGTAGGAGTAACTTCTAAACCACTGGGTCAAATCCGTTGAGTTTCCTTGTATTACTAAATAGAAATTATTGTAAATTTTATACAAACGTATATTATTATTTTTCTATTATTTCTATTATATATGTATCAAGTGCACAGGTTAAATTACAATAAAAAAAAAACTAATCATGTACATTTAATATAATAAGTACAAATACAATTTTATAATATTCCTTTGTTTACTTTTCATGACGTCTTTTTTTTAGACAAGCCAAATCTCATTGATAGATATAAAAGAAAAAACTAACTATAAGCACAAGGAAGGAGTACCATAACTACAATACAACAAAACAGAATCATAAAATTGCAGAAAAGAAATCCAGCACCAAAACTATAAAAGATCATATCATCTAACAAAAACATGCCAAATTTGATCAGCGCATCAATAGTTTTACACTTATGTTAAGTCCCAATGTGAAGTTGTGTTACTTTAATTAAGTCTTACACAAAGTTTATAAGAGATAGTCTAAGAGTATTCAATTGAGACAAGTCTAATTAATTTGTCTTTTCACGGTCTCCTTCTAAGTTTTGTAGTTGTCGTTTCTATCTTTAATTCTTAATTAATTGTTATTATGAGTGTCTTATGATTACTTTTGAGTCATTATTATAACTTTTTAGGGAGTTATAAGTATTATAACTTTAGAGGGAGTTATAAGAATGATTCACCCTTATTATACTACTACATATGTGATTTTTAGCAATATTTTTTTGCCTAACACTTAATAAAAATATTGTTAAAATTTTTTTGCAACATTTAAAAAATGCTGTTAAATATGAATAAAAATGTTACTAATATATTTCCTTTAACGACATTTACCCATATTTAGCGACATTTTTGGGATGTTGCAAAAAATCTTTAACAACATTTTTACTAAGTATTACACACAAAAAATGTTGCTAAAGATCACATGTCTAGTAGTGTTAGTAAAGAATCGTTTGGAAATCGATCGAAAAAGATTAGGCCATGCGAGAGAAGTCTTGGGTCGATTGGTGGATGACAGGTACACTACATAGTCCTCCAGTCTTAAGTATCTAAATACAAAGAGATTTGAAGTTGTGGATTGATCGAACGACCGATGCGACATAGTCCTTAAGCCTCGAGTGCTTAAGCACGAAGATGCTTGAAGTCGTGGGCTGGTCAGCATACGACTGGTATGGTAAATTCATACATACTCATACGAAAATCAAGTTATTAACTTAACGTCGAAATGAAATGATTATATAATTTGTAGGTTTACCTTTTTTTGAGGTAATACAAACCATTTTTCATGGAGGTTTTTCCAAATCAATACCCATTAATTTAATGATGATTTTTCTAAGTTGATACCAATCAATTTAATAGTAATTTTTTGAGTTGATACCAACCAATTTAATAATGCTTTCTTCAAGACCATAACAACCAATTTAATGGTGATTTTTCCAATTTGATACCAATTAATTTAATGGTGGTTTTTTGAGTTGATACTAATCATTTTGATATGATGGTTTTAATATGAGTCGATACCAACAATTTTTATGATGTGTTTTTTTCTTTGTGTGTCTCTATGTCTAACATATGTTACAAAAATGAAGCAAACCCAAAATAGAGGTAGAAAAAAAATATAAACCATGATATGTAAGACTATTTAAAATATCTTAATAGAATCTCATTTAATATATTTACAACAACTTACTAAAAATAACAAGTGTCTCAAAAATGGAATAGTGATAAACATAAAAATTATATATACAAATTAAAAAATTAAATGCAATGTGATACTCACGTAAGTAACAGAGAAGAGAGCACATCCATGAAAATCAAGATTTCATTGTGATATTCTATTTAAAAAATAAAAAGATATGTTGAATGATTCTTAATTTTGTAAGACAATTAAATATTAATTTAACTACAAATCTTATAAGAATATACTCATAATTTAATTCTCTCTGACCGCATTTTTTTAATGCTGCATGTAAAAAAACTGTTTGTAAATTGGTCACAGTTATCATTTGCTCAAGTTATAAAAGTGTTGGATTTTTCTAAATTAGGTTTAACTAATAAAAATAAAAATTTATTTAAAGAATTTTTATTTTATAAAGTATTATGATTTCGTTAAATATATATTTTCTTGAGATATTTGAACCGATATTATCTTATTTATAGAAGAACACATATTCAATAATATGCGAAAAACAAATTGCGTATTGAATAAATATAAGCATAAGTCAAAAAAAAAAAAACACAACGAGTCAACCCCATTTTACAGGAAATATAACAATTATTCGGAGTTAATATAAAATAACTAAACATTACTTATTTCCATAAAGGGTATAAATAAAATAAATCAATATTCAATTTGGTTCCCGTGACAAGGGCCTGCTTACTTTCTAGGGTGTGTATGGGTGAAATTAAATTTATTTTCTTAGTAAACTAACTTAATTAAAAAGAAAAATAAATTCAACACCCTTTAAAAATTCAAAAGAATAAGACGTAATTAAAGATAATAATAATATTTTACTATTTAATTCATTGTAAAGAAAGCCTTTTTAACCGGAGGAAAAAAACCGCTTTGCAATTAAAGAATTAATTATGGAGCAATTAAATGTATTTTTTACGGTTTAGTCATTAGAAATGCATTAAATATTTTTAATAATAATAAATGACCATTGAATATTAAGATTATCTTTCAAATTTACCAATTCAATGATAATTATATGTATAAAATATGAAGAAAAAAACTATAACAACAGAAACACCAGGGGGTTTTGATAATTACTTAACAATGAAATGATTAACATTTTACCATTTAAATTAAGTCATAAACAACTAATGATATTCAGCGTATCGTTTTATATCACTAAATTGTTTTTATTTATTTATCAAAACCAACACGAATCATATCATTTACAAATGATCTTTGTGTAGACAATGAAATTTCAATGTATTGTGATTGAGCTGTAGGTTTAGCGTGACAAAACAAAAACAAGCCCATAAACAACAATCAAGAGTTTTCAAAAGCACTTTTAGTATAAAAAAAAAAAAGGAATTTCAATATAGCTATTATTCTGGGAATAATTAACCAACTTAGACGTAAATTTTGCTTTAGACGTACACTAACTTTACTCTTACCCCGGGGCAGCTATGAAGTAAATTTTGCTTAAACTTTTCATAATGTTTATTACGAGTAATAAGTTAGATTTCTCCACAGATACTTATAACATAATTATTAAAAAAATAAAAAAAGAATACTTAACGAAGATTTTTTTAAAAAAAGCTACTTCATTAAATAATCATCTAAACATTTATACAGTTATTTGATAACTAAAAAAACATGTTACTCTCTCTATAAAACAGAGAAATGTAGCAGGCAAGAATCACGTGCTCCTAAATCATATTCCTTATTATTTCATCATATCCTAAAGGATTAGGTTTGTAGCCATGGGCACCTCTGATGGCACAAACGCCAGCAACATAAGCGCCGTCATTATGCCGACGGGGAAGAAGAGGAGAATCAGCGGCGGTGGAGGCAGGGGCGGCAACATCAGCGGCAGCACCACCATCGATGCCGCCACAGCCACCAGAATTAGAATCGACACTGCACTAAAGAATTGCACCATGTTTTCCAGCCGGCCACCCTTACATCAGATTCCAGCGAAACCAAAAACAGCCAAGACCAAAATGAGTCAAAGAAAGAGAATGAGTTTGGAAGTTTTGGTAAGATAGTTGGAAATTTATAGTGTGACATGCAGTGCAATCTGTGGGACCCACCACCGATTGAGTTATGTTTGTTTGGTATCATTCATTTAATCTGATAAAAGTTGGTGGAAAAATCTATCGTGGATTAATCTTTTCATTAAATAATACCACTGTTTATTATAAGGGGAAAAATAAAAGAATTTTGTAAGATGATTAATTAATTATTGGATTTCACTATTTCAGGATAAGCTTTATATGAAAATGATAAACCAACTAATGTATTTAGAGATGTGTATATGAGGTATTGTACACTTCTTTCAAGGACATGTAACGTCTCATGTCACATAATATATGCTTTGTTATTAAAAATATTCATAAGTAGCATCTTCTTTTAGGAAAAATAAAATAAAGAGGAGTTAATTTGAAAGAATATCAAGTACCAACAATTCTTGTAATTAAGTTGATTAAGGTTTTAATAACAGTGTGGATGAGAAGCCATATATTAAACAAATCTTAATTGTATTTTGACATTCCTTTATTTTATTTTTCATAAAAGATTTTTATTGTTCTGTATTCTTCATTGAGTTGTTTTCTAACCCATCATGCATTGGTTAGATTGGCGGTCTATTTGCGTCATTGCTTTGGTTTTGTGGTTGTAATTGGGACCTATTGTGGTCCATGAGTACATGCATTGGTTAAATTTGATGATCAAATTTGTTATAAATTTGAAACATTAATAAAAGTACTGCAAATACAATTACTGTAAAAAAATTAAGAATAATAACACTAAATTAATGGTAAGTCACTGCTATCTATGAAACTTTTTGAGAGCTGATCCACATCCTTGATATAATAACAAAAGAAAATTTTATTCATACAATAATTTTATACAATATCTTTTTTTAAAAATACGATACATAAGAAAAAAATAAAGAAATATAACTTTTATATGCATGAGTTGTAAATAATTTTATAAGTGACCATTTAATTTCCTTTTGGCTGCTGCACAAATGCCTTTATGAAAATTTCAAACTATAAGTTTAATCTAAAAAAATAGCGTATCACTATTATTACATAGTTGGAGCCTACAACTACTTAATAGTAATACAATAAGTTTTTTTTAAAGAAAAAGTTGGTAGTTTTTTTGAGCCAAAGAAAAGCTCAATACATCAGATTGAAGAGGGGCAACATGTGAGGGAACCTCCTCAAGTCAAACATTTTCCTGATACTCATAAGCTAAATTAGCTAGTTTTTCAGCAACTAATTAAATTGCAAGACCTTCTCACCAAGTGAACTTGATGTTTTCTTTTTTCAAACTTCAATCAATTGAATGAATGGAGAGTTTTATTATTATAGTTAAGTATTTTAAAGCAAATTGTTAATAATAAAATTAAATGTTAACTGTTAATGAAAAGAAAATTTTAACTGCCTAATATAGGATCTAAATGGTTTATATAGAAAAAAAAGAGAGAATTGTTCAAGTTTAGTTTATTTATTTAAATGAATCTAATTTAAAATTTGAAAATAAAACTTATTTAAACTTATTTTATGTTATAATTAAATATTTGTATAATGTTTGGAAGATGTCTTTATCTTATTTCATGAGCTCTTCAAGATAATTTATAAAAATAGATTATGCAAATATATATAAAAACTAGATTATGCAAAGCTTCTAACAAAACATACTTTCGAATCCTTCTAGGACCAAACATAAGAAGCATGTAATTTATTTATTTATTTTTGTTCCACACAAATATTCTCATTAATTAGATATAAACTTGTCTTGGACACCATCAGACACTAAATATATGCAGCCAAGTGATAATTCAAACTTTGATTCATTACATTGTGAGATACTTGTCTCTCTCTCTCTCTCTCTTTTTCAAATCCAACCCTGGTTTTGTAATATATATTCCTTCTTTTTCACTAAAAATATGTTGCTAATAATTTATTGTATTTGCTAGTAAACTTTTATATTTTTCCTTCTGGTGTGAGGGGGGTTGAATTTTTATAATGATTATATATAAGTGGTGAATATTTTTAAGCTTATTTCATGATTTCATGATATTATGCTTAATTTAAAAAAAAACCAAAATAGGTAAATGGTAAGTAGTGGTTTTATTTATTTTTATATTTTTGTATATATTAATGTCAGTATATTAATTATTGGGGTTTGTGACTAATATATTTAATTTTCAAATTTTAATAGTTAACAAACTTATTGTGCATAATAATTTAACTTATTTTTTCTTGACCATTTAGTTAGTTTTTAAATTTTGAATGTATTTTTAATCATTATTTGATGAACATATTTTTTTACTTTTAAAATGAGATATTTTATAAGTGCTTATATAATAATGCATTCAAACATTTTAAAATTGTGTAAGTGCTTGTCAATATGTATATCTAAATGATGAAAACAATTTATTACATTTCAAACAGTTATCACATAAACTTTTATATAATAAGAAATAGTGTCATTAAGTTGAGCTTTCAGCTCATTTATAAATAAATGAAATAGTGTCATTTAATGCAACATATAGTGTGTGTTTGGATGAATATTTACAAAAATAAATTATGGATAAAATTCAGTATAAAATTTTAAATTTAACGCAATAATTAGTCAAAATTATTTTAAGTTAAAATTAATCTCAAATGATTCTCCTACTTAAAGTCAAATATATAAAAATAGACTAAAAATCAACTTCTCCACACCAAATAAAACATGTACACTTAGTTGACTTCATTGATAAAATCTAGCAAGATGAAGCTTTCGTGGTTGTTATTGGTGTGCAATGCAATCCTTTGGGCTTTACTTCTGTCTCAAATTTGGCAGATCTATCAATTTTAGCAGTATACATGAATCTTCTTGTTGCTCTTGAAACACAACACATCAAATCACTCAAGTCACTTGCAGCAGCCCTTTGCATATATCACCCACTTGTATATTATAAGAAAAAAGAGATCATGCAGTATAAAAAGTGAGAAATAATTAGAACTATCATCCTTAAAATAAATGAGATATTTTTTTTTTATTATTATATTCATGCGATCATTTGAATATTTTGTGTAAAATATAATATTAATATAAGTTTTATGTAAAAATAATTTAAAACTCAAAATTTATTTTTTTAATTTATTATATTTTTATAATCTTATATATATATTATCTTTTAAAATATAATATAAGATTAAATTTTATTTTTGTATAAATTAAAATATGTATAGTTATATAAGTTTTAATTTTATTTTCTATATTATATTTTTATAAACTTATATATTTTTATCATATTATTCAAAAATTATTTTATACAATAAATATAGAATATAAATTTTATTTTTAATGTATATTTTTTTATATAAATTATAATTTCATAAAGTGACAAATTTTATTATATTTTAAAATATTTATATATGTAATTTAATAATTTTTTTTACTTATATTAAGATATTTTTTTATTTATTATAATAATATTTTTTTTATTTATATTTAAATTTATTTAATTAGGTACGTAATTTTTTTTTAAAAATTAAATTATATAATAGAGATACGTAATTAAATAAAATGAAAATATTTTTTATTTTTAAAAATATTAATGTATATGATTTATTGACATTATTTTTTTATCTATATTATAATAAATAATATGACTATCTTAATATAGATAAAAAATATTGTCACTAAATCACAAACATTATTTTAAAAGATAAATATAATATATAAAATAAAAATAAAATTTATATAAATATACACATTTTAATTTATGTGAATTTTATAATTAAGCCTAAAATAATTTAAATGATGATTTATGATTAAATATTAATATAAAATTATTTTCACTGTTAATACATAAACAGTAAACTCATCATGATAAAAGAAATAATATTTTTTTATATTATTTTTTATAACCAATATTATCACATGATTACATTTACACATCCAAAATTATAAACATTTGACTTGGCATATTTAGGCTATGTTTGTTTTTTTTTGGACAATCTAAACTAAGTTTGAAGTGCAAACTCCGAGTCACTATGTTTAAACTTATTTGTTAAAATAAGTACTTAATTTAATAAAATAAATATTTTTTTTACTTTTTAGGGTGTTTGTTTAAACTGTTTCAGTTTAAAAAATTAATTTTCTACTTATTTTAAGAATTAAACCATATCTATTTTTTTTTTTTAAAAAAACACTTATAAAAAACACTTATTTTAAAGTTTAAAAAAACTCATTCTAAGTTTCATGACATGTTAATGTTTGCACATTAAAATTTTCTTTGAAAACTCATTTTTGTATAAATAAAACTTGTGTTATTTTTGCAAACTTGATATACAAATTTGAGTTTAATTCAAACTTAAGTTTGTAAACTTTAATTCAAACATATACTTACTTAAATTTGGATGCGGACAATCATTTTGCTATGATTAATGCCATGATAAAATAACAATTAAGGAATAAATAAAAATGAGAAAACATTTTCTATCTGTTTCTTTTATTTTTCGTTTTCTTAACATTTGTTTCAAAAATAATTTTTAAACTTAATAGATTTTGGAGGGAAAATGATTATTGAGTAGTATAGAATAGTTTTAGAAACCAGTTTTAAAAGAATGAGAAAAGATTCAAACAGACCGTAAATCGCTCCTCTTTATTTTTTTTATTGCTGTTTTACATGTCAAGAATCCCTTTATCGTTTCTACTTAAGAACATGATCTTTGTCACGCCTAAAAGCCATCACGATTTACTATGATGTAAAAATAAAATTCAAAATGAAGTTCAATGTATAGATGTTGGATAGCAAACACGGTCTAACGTTGTTGTTGTAGAAAGTTTGAATTTTGTATATGATTATTATGGTTGAATTTTCTTATATATTTGAATTAACTTTTTCCCTTAAAGAACTTTCGCGGTAGACAAGAAAAAGAAGAACAAGAGGACACTTGCACGCCACTCTTTCGGTGGAAAAATGTTGTGTGATTTCCTTATAAAGTTTTGAAAACAAAAAAAACTTTAATGATTTATAATATATTTTATTATATTATAGATTGTTGATCACTTGTAAAGAGTTAGTTGAATGTAAACTACAAAATCTGAAACCATGTACCCTTCGTTTGGATCAACGACTATAGCGCAAAAATGAATAGAAAATTTCAAAATTTGGTGAGTTACACACCTTTATCACATTACATTAATTTAAATATATGTTTTTTTTTTCTCATTTCATTTGATTCAACCAAAACATTGGGAGGAAAGTCCATCTAATGAGCTGATCTCAATAAGAGGTAAATTCCTTAAAATGCATATGAGATCGACTCCATGTTAGTGAAGAGGAAAAAAATGAAATGCAAAAGAAAGACATAATAAAGGTTCATTTGGTTTAAAGAAATGTTTTAGATTTTCATTTTGTTTCTTATTTTAAAGACATTAAGAAAAAATTAAAAATAAATTTTTATTATTTTTTGTTTTCAGTTTTTTATAAACTTCAGAAAATAAGAAACAAATTGAAAAAATTAAAATTTTTTTTTTTCAAACTAAACTATCCTTAATTTACACTTTCTCCACTTTGATTCTGTCAACTAACTTATCATTGCAAACTGATTAGTTGACTGTCATGTACTTTGTTTCTTATTCTAAACACATGCATGCATGCCAATATATACATACATAAAGAGAGGACAAGTCAAATTGCATGACTATAAGTTTTTATAACACACAGGAATCTTATACTATTAGTATAAAATTATGCAATACTTTCCCTAAATTCATATATAAGAAAAAAGTTATTTTATATTTTGATTCAAATATAAATATATCTAACTAATTTCATCCCTATTTAATGATATCATTCTTAAAATATCGTTTATTTAATTATAATTCTATTGTCAAGGATTCTATTTTATTCATGATATCAAATTTTAATAAATGAAATTTTAGAAATAATCTTATATTTTAATTGAGATAAGTAAAATTAAATGATTTCAACTAATTTTCTTAAATAACATAAAATGAATCATTTTTTCTTATATATAAATTTAGAGGGAGTATTCCACTACTTTTATGTTGAATAAAAATTAGAGCTCTTTGATTATATATTTGTAGTTATTTAATTTTAATAAATTTAACACAAGTAATTAAGATAATATATAATTGGACAATTGGATCAATAAAATGTAAGATCGCATTATATATAGAGTTATACATATTGATGTTATAATTGATTTAACTTATATGGGTATAATTTGACACATATATATATACATATATAAAATATTAAAACAATTATCATTTTAGAAATAAGATAATAATAGAACATGCCCATATAATCTTACATAAATAGTTTAAATTAAAAAAAATTTAGTAATTACATAATTATTTAAATCTAATAGTGGATGTTCTGTTGATGATTAAGTTATTATTCTATCAATTTATCTACAAGACATTGAGTGGAATTTTCACTCATCTATGAGACTTAATTTTCAACCACTTTTTTGTTGTTGCATAAATATCATCTACAAGTACAAGAGATACCATCAACCCCATATATACAAAGAGATAAAAAAAAAAAAGAGTACAAAAATCCACCTTCCCAATGTTGAAATAGTTATAGTCATTCACATTTTCTTTGTAATGGAAAATATGCACACACAGATAGAGAAAGAGATAGGAAGAGAATTTATTATTTGTACACACTATAGCACTTTACAATGATTCCCTTATATGGGAAAGTATGTAACTATAATTAAGTAATTCTAATACACAACTAACTAACAAATTATAACTAACACACCATGTGCAAGTTATATAGAACCTTCCTTAACTTGTACACTTTGTCCTATTGTCCTTTCACTTCAAATCCAAGTGGCTGACTTACATAAACTTCTTCTTCTAGAGACCCATTTATTAAGAAGGTTGACTTCACACTAATTGATGTAACAATCACACTTTATAGCTAGCAACTGCAAACCACAAGTCTGATTGTTTCAATCCTTTTAACTGGAGCAAAAACTTTATTGTAATCCAAGCCATGATTTTGCAAAAACCCTTTGGCCACTAAATCGACCTTCTATTAAGAAATTTCTTCAGTTGGCTTCACTTTAACCTTGTAGACCCATTTTACATCTATAGGTATCTTTAATGAGGCAAAGAGACCAATTCCCGAGTCTGATTTTTCTGAATTGACTGCAACTCTTCTTTCATTACAACCACTAAATTAGAGTCTTGTAGAGCCAACTCTAAACTCATAGATTTTGTGCAGCAAACATGGCAAACTACACTAAATCTCCTTCTGTAGTAATTGTTGTAGCAGGAAACATTTCATAGTCATTCAAAGTTTGTAGTGTATGCCTCTTCCTTTGAGACCTTCTAAGTTGATTTCCAGATTCTACATTGCTTTATATACTTTGATCATCTTCAAGGTTCACACTCACAATCTTCTCAATGCTCCTGGAATCACTTGTTTCCCAATTCCAACACCTTGTTTCATCCATTGTAACATCTCTACTGATGACAACCTTTTTCATTCTTGGATCATACAACTTGTAAGCACATGTTGGATGATATCCAAGAAGCATCATTTGTTCAACATGATCACTTGGTTTCCTTCTAGTTTGTTTAGGCACATGTTTGAAGCACAAGGAGCCAAATATTTTAAAATGACTCGCACGAGGCTTGTTCCTAGACCAAGCTTCTCCAAGGTGTGATTCCCTTCAATATCCTAGTTGGACTTCTGTTCAAGATATAGGCAACAATAGATATTGCCTACCCCCAAAAGTAACGAGACATTTCCTTTCCTTTCATCATGCTTCTGGCCATGTTGAGAATTGTCTTATATCATCTCTCAGCAACACCATTATGCCGAGGTGTGTAAAGGGCTGTCACCTCATGAATTATACCTTCTTCATCACATAATTTCTGAAATTCATGAGAGTTATATTCACCCCTTTCATCTGTTTAAGCACGTTGATCTCTTTCCCACTTTGTTTTCAACTACTAGTTTTAAGTTTTTGAATATCTCAAACACTTCACTCTTTTTCTTTATAAGATAAATCCACATTTTTCTAATAAACTTATTAATAAAAGACACAAAATAGTTGTTACCTCCCAATGTTTTCACTTCAAAAAGGCCACACACATTTGAGAATATCACCTCAAGCTTTTCTTTGGATCTGATTTGTATTTCTGACTTGAAGGAATTTCTTGCTTGCTTGGACTTACAACACTCACACATAATTGTTTTGGCATTCCAATTGAAGGAAGATCATGCCCCATACGTTTGTTTATCAATAGATTTAAGCTTCTAAATTTAGATGCCCTAATCTATGATGGCACACCCAAGTCTTATCACTTATTGTTGTCACTAAGCATTGGTCCTCCATAATTTGAATTCTTATCTTGAGGGTTCTATTTTTAGAAAAAAGAGCCTTCAAGATCAGTCTTCGTATGTCGTCAAACACCTTCATTTGACTATTCTCCATAATCATATTCATTGAATAGCCTTTCTCTAATAGTTGCTCAAGGCTGAGAAGATTATTCTTCATGTTGGCAACATTCATCACATCATTGATGAAGGATTGTTGTCCATATCTTCTTGGATCATCACCTTGTCAGTTCCTTCTGCAGACACAATACTATTGTCAACAAATTTGATCTTGCTCTTCACCTTTTCATCAAGATTCACAAACCTCTTTTTATGGTCAGTCATGTGATTAGAGCATCCTATGCCTAGATACTAGAGATCAAAATTATCATCTTCTAAATTAGTAGTCGCCATCAGAATCAGAAACCTCATCATGCCCTTATTGAGCTTCATCTTCCTTTCTTGTCACTTTCTTGTCCCAACATTCATCAACAAAATGACCCTACTTTTGACAATTATAGCATTGGATCCTTTTCTTGTTGAATTTATTCTTGCCACCCTTATTTTTTCCCCCATTCTTCTTGTTGTTTTTTTCATTATGATTTTGATTCCAATTGCTTAGGCCTTCACTAGAGTTTTCCCGTTTGTTCTTCCATTTTCCCTTTCCATTCTTGTTCTTGCCACCGTAATTGGAATTTCCTTTGTATGTTTGAGTTTGCAGGGCTTGATTAGAAGATATCAATTATTTTCTTTCATTGAGCCTAAACTCTTGTACTTCAGGTATCCCTTGCAGCTCTTCCACCCTCATCCCTTCAAGATTGGTGCCTTGTTCTATTGTAATCACTATGTGATCAAACCTTGGAGTTAAGGTTCTCATGATCTTGTCAATGATCATCATATCTTTTAGCTTCTCGCCATAGTTCTTCATTTGATTTGTAAGCGTCAGAATCTGAGTAAAATACTCAACCACACTTTCTTGATCATTCATCTGTAGAAGCTCATATTGCCTTCGTTTGTCAACACCCCCATAGGATTTAACAAGAATGTCCCATGCTCCATTGTAGTATTAGCGGACACTATTTTCTAAAAAATATATGCATCTACACTTTGATGAATGATAAACATCACCTTACCATCTTTCTTGTTTGCATCATGATAAGCTGCCTTTTGTCCCTCATTGTGATTTGTCCCAAGTTCTCGAACACCTTCTTTTACAATTACTGTGACACCTTGGATGTGAAAGATCACTCTCATTAGAACACACCACTTATCATAATTCTTGTCGTTGAGAATGGGTAGAGAAGCTGAAAGATTTCATTAGAGGATGCCATCTTTTTAAGTAAAAACAGGTGATACCAAGAAATGAACATAACTTCGATGCCAATTTGTTGAAACACTTATACTGTCACTTATAGTTTCTTTGTAATGAAAAAGATGCACACACAAAAATATAGAGAAAGAGATAGGAAGATGATTTATTATTCACACATACTACTGCAATTTACAAGGACTCCCTTATATAGGAAAGTTTGCAACTACGACTACTAGATTCTAATAGACAACTAACTAACTGAATTATAACTAACACCCAAGGTTACTTCCTATAATCCTATTATACCAATAAGCTAGGAATAAATAAAAAGTAACCAAAAGATCAACAAATAAACCAGCCCTCCCAAGATACCCACCACCACCAAACATAATGTATGCAAAACACAAGGAAAACCATTGACCAATTTCTAACCTCACGAAGCCCGTTGCATCTATGGAACCATGACTACATTTAACAAATTTATCAAATTTTGCAACAACATGCACACCGCCACCTGGGGAGCCACTCTTCCTTCACATTGATTGTGCACAATGACCCAATGGGTGCCATTAAAATTTTGCAGAAATAGTGAATATACTTAATTAAAGGTAAATTTCTAACGACAAAGAAGCTTGATTTGGAAATTGGCACAAGAAAATATATCAATAGTAAGGCAAAGGAGAAATCTTAATGAAGTAAAGGTATTAGTAAAATTTAAAAGTTTCAATTCAGCACGATTGTGCAAAAGTGTCATCCCAATGCAAACCATCCATGCATGCATCATGCCAAGACCAAGCACGTAATTTAGGCGTTATTTAAATTTGGATATGTCTATGCTTATATCAACATGCTCATGCTCTCTTACAAAGATCTGATGCTCGATACATTGGTCGTGCCACACATAAGTAGGTTGTTTTTATTAGAAGCTTTCTACTTAAACATGTTCATTTCCTAGGTTTAAGCTTCACGTAAGGTAGTGTTAGGTTTAAATCATCTTAAAATGATAAATTGATTTTATATTATTTTAATAAATATTGTTTTTGGAAAAAAAATAAATTTTACACAATTTAAAAATTAGTCAATACTACTTTAGCATGCTACTTTATTTTAATGTATAATATGTTATTTAAAATATAAATAATTTTTCTACTTACACATTATATATCTATAACTGTCTAAATCATTTCAAATTTAGTATATACTATAATTATTAAGATAATATCACATAATTCAATAATTAAATTAATGAAATTAAAATTAACATTTTTAAAAATTTATTAAAGTATAAATTTAAAAATTTGACTCACAAATTAATTAATGCGATCCTTCTTTGTTTTTGGATTAAATTAATTAATTAATACCATAGATGTTATCAAAAGGGACTTGATTACTCTTAACAAAACATTTTTAATAGATATAATGCCATGAATTGAATTCTTGATCAACGTGTTGGAGACATAGTTATCTACTAGAAATTAAGGTATTTTTTATGCAACAATAAGGGTATTTGGATTACTGTTAAAGTTTTTCTAAAAATATGTTTAGAATAAAAATAAAGTTAAATTAGTATTTTGTTCCTTCCATTTATTATTTAGGTTCAATTTGATTTTTTATTTTTTTTAATTCAATTCGATTCTCTAATTTTTAAAATTGATTCAATTTAGTTTTTAATTTTTTTTTAAATTTAATCCTTTAATTTTTAAAATTGATTCATTTTTTATAATATGTATTTTATAACAGTTTAAAACTATTCATTAAAGATTATAAATAACGTGATTCCTTACAATTTAAACTAAAGCATCAAATGAAATCAATTTAAAAAATTAATAAACCAAAATATTAATTTAACCTAAAAAATATAGAAATAGACTTTTTTTTTCCAAAATATGTTCGGAATGTTTATCCAAGCACTAAATATATACACCGGGTTTTATAGGTTAAATTGGTCCTATATGTTTTTTTTATAGGTCACTATAGTATTTTGTATTTGTTTTTTAAAGATAATTATGTTCAAACTAAATAAAATTATTGATAAATTTTTTTTAAGATTCTTTTTATTGATAAATATTAGTTATTAATTTTTATTAGGGTGGGAGGAATTTAAACACATAATTTCTCTCTCCTTAACCACTAAATTAACCTTTAATTTTTTGTTTTATTTTGAAAACACAATTGCATATATTCAAAATTTGTTTTATTTTGAAAACACAATTGCATATATTCAAAATTTAAATTTAAAATGATTAATTAAATTAAAATAATTTCACATTAATTAATTTGTATATTCGGTGATAATTAATCCTATTCTCAGAAGAACACTTACATTGTCTGAATTGCCACTTCCTCAATCAACTCTATGACAGAATTAACTTTAGCAACACTGTATCTAACTGCTTTAAAATGTGCTTACGAATTTTGTTTTCTGCGTGGACCGCGTTCGCATATACATAGTTTATACATGTAATGGTCATTGATCGTTTCAGTAAAATTGTTATGATGAGTTCATGCCTTCATGTTCATATTTCTAAAAAATTTATAACAGAGGCATAGGATTTCTTTCTATCACGTGATTCTGTTTCTATTCATCTAATTTTCAGATAGAGTTATTAGTAGTTGGGAACTGTCAATTTTTTTACCATATGAGAAAAGATACCAAGTTACTCTAATTGAAAATTAATTTTTAAGGAAGGTAATTGTGTTGGAAACGTAATAGAAAAGAAAGAAAGAAGTTGCAATAACCATGAGTGAGTCTATTTTTGCACGTTTTTAATTTGTGCAGGTTGCTATGAACTTGTCCTGATCCAGAGAATGTTTGCATCAAAACATGAACCAGGAAAGCAGGGGACCAGTTTGGTTTTTACCTAACCATCCTAAAAAAATAATATCCACCAATTAGAAAGCAGTCGTAAAGAATAACAACTTCAATAATAAATATGCTAAAAGAAAAACTACTTCACTAATAAAGGAAAATTCATTTCACTCTTAAAATTTGTGAAAATAGCCTATGATAATTACTTAATAAAAACAAAAAAAAATATGAATTTAATTTTTATATGTTATGGGTGTAAAAAAATTACACTATCAACTAATTAAAAATCAATATTAGTGTGACATTTAAAATAATTAATATTATAATAAACAAACTTATTATACATAAGATAACATGTATTCTTTAATAAAGACAATCTAGGTCGAGCTAAATAAGACGGTTGTAGAGAGTCAAATTCTTCATCTTGAATGTTTAATGTAGTTACATATCAAAACTCAAACTTAAATTTTTTTGATTAAATTGAAACAATCATACATCAATTGATTCACATGCTCAATAATATTGTACATGAGATTTTATGATTGAGTAATATTATAAAAATATTTTACACTTTATAATTTATTTACTCGAATAAAAGATTATTCGCTCAAATAATAAAATGTTATAGTTAATGACATTAAAATGATTAACCAAAAACTATAGTAGAGTTTAGAGCTTCTATGTCTTTGACCCCACGTCTTCTAATTCGAGCCCCCTCCCTCTTTTCTAACACATTTATGTATGGTAAAAGAATACATTACTCAACCAAAATAATACACAATATTACTTCAAAAAAATAAAATAATACATAATGTTTTACACACTTGGTGACTTGGATTACACGTTAAAAATAATAGTTAGGGTAAAAGAAAGGAATGGATATGGGTCAAGCAACACATTAAACTTTTCCTAAACCTAATATATTTTATCAAAAAAGTGTAATTTAGTTGGTTAGACAAAGTGTGTGAATTTTTATAAATTTCTTATTAATTGTCTTTGATTTTTTATATTTTATAATCTCACATGTGTATAAGTTTGATCCATTAGCTTGTTATTGGTGGGCTTTTTTTGTTGTTGTCTTACTTTATATAAGTATGATTTAACATATTAATTCATTCAAAGTCCCATTTCATGTCAAGATTTTAAATAAGTTAACGAGTCTATAATCAAACAAGTCAATATTAGATTTGCCAACAACTTGCTTGAGCCTTAACCTTTTCACTTGAGTGGTCTTCTTCTATAGCAAACTAATCTCCGATATTGAGTTAGGCTGTAATAATGCCCCCTTTATCCAAAACAACCTTGTTCTCAATGTTGTATAATGACTACAAATCTACCTAATTCTCTCAGGATGTATCATCAAGCGAAGGAGCTTTCCATTGAACCAAAGCAAGGCACATAGGATGGTTGTTAATCATGAAAGTTTGGAAATCAATAATAGCTAATGGAGAGACTATGAGATGATTGTTAATGGTATTATCCTATTAGGTGAAATTTGATCAAATCGAGTAGGAGTTTATCCAACATAAAGTTTCAAAAAGAGTAGTGGAATACAACATAGGGGTGGACATGGATTGGATTTTTAAGAATCCAATCCATATATACTTAAATGGATTGGATCTTAAATCTATATCCATATTAAAAAAAAAACAATTTGGATTCAAGATCCAATCCATTTAAGTGGATATGGATTTGGTCGTATCCAATCTATATTTACTTAAATGTTATAAATTTTTTTTTTTATAAATTTTAGTAATTAAATGCTAATAAGTAAAAATTTAGCACCTGCCCACTTGAACTTGATAAGCATTACTTCTATTATCAAATGTGTTAATTAAAAGATCACTAAAAGGAATTAATCATACACTGGAACTTGACCAAGTTCTATCATAATCATATTCAAGTTACTAATATAAAATGTAATATAAACTCTCAAAAACAAACAATCTGAAGTCTGAAGCATAATAACAATTACATATCCTTAAATCACAAGTCATCCATCTAATCCCCATTCTTTAGAGTATTATTCTATAAAAAATATTGAAACTATATTTCTAAAATATCAAAATCCAAGAGTCCATCCACTCATACAAATCAAAATCAGCGCTACCTATGCCCAAAACCAAAATCAACAGTTTGTTCTTAAAAATCCAAAACAAAATAAAACAGAATTCACATGCTAAGTGTAACAATAAAGTACCTTGTTAATTGCATAGTGTAGAAATTAGTACTAATCTCAAACACTACTCTTCAAGATAAATAGTAGTTGAACCAACAACATCTTGCTAAGAAACCAACTTTATAAAAAAAAAAACTTTCTATTACTCAATAAATATTTTAATTATAATATTACTACAAAATTGGAAAACAATATACCTTTGTCAAAACTTTGAATCTTTTTCAAATCGAAATCTAACAATGGTGCTGAATGTGTGTATCTTTGAGCCAATCTTGTGTACAGATAAGGACCTCCACATTTTTCAAGTGATAGAAAACTACAAAACAGATCAAGCACCCTTCCGCAGGTGCTAAATGTAGACTCTGATGCTACTATAGAAACATGCATAGCTAATAGCTCTCGTGCTATGTTTGAAAGGATTGGAAATCGACCTAAATTAACTTTCCACCAATCAAGAATATTCAGATTTGAACTTGTATCAATCCCTTCATCTAAATACTTTTGAAGCTTAGAGTTGTTTGATGAGGTTAGTCCTGATGTTCGCAAAAATAGATTTAACCATATGGATATTTCTTGTAACTAGGTACATTTACATGTGCTTGTTGTGTGTCATCTTGAGTCCCCCCCCCCCCTTTATGACCATTATATTCATTAAACAATGATTTCAAAGAAGATTTTAGCCTTGAATTAGACCCATTTTCCTTGTTCACATCAAAAAGTTGATCAATTTCCCAATTCATATATTTTACTTTAGACCTCGGGTCTAACACAACAACAATTAGCAACAACATGTTCAACTTGTTAGGATCACCCCAATATTTTTGATATTTTTCTTTCATATTTTTAGCCATCTTATGAGTAGAACTATCTTTAATGTTGCAGTTAAGCAGATAATTAATCCCATGCCAAATACTCCTATAGTAACATAAGAGGTACCTGAGATGCACAAAGTGGCTTCATAGAAAATGCTCAAGAAGGGTAGAATAGCTTCAACATATTCCTAATCTTCACATGAAGGAAAGCCTATCCCTTTTCCTAACTCATTAGAATATTTTCTATCATGAAACTCAAACTCCTAAAATTCCTTCTTGTGCTTCAAAGCAACATCTAACATCAAATAGGTGGAACTCCACCTTGTTTCAACATCCAAGCAGATGTGACCCTTATATTCAATGTTTTGTCGTTCAATGTATTCTTTGAAGCTCATAAGTCTAGAAGGAGATGATCTTATATATTTCACTATAGCACGAATTCTTAAAATAGAGTTGTCAATCTCTTTTAGCCCACTGTTCACAATCAAGTTCAAGATATGCGCACAACAACACATATGAATATGCTCTCTTTTCAAAACTAAGTTATTCCAACACAATAGCCTTTTCTTTAAGAGTTGAATTCATGTGTCATTTGATGAAGCATTATCAATTGTCAAGCTCATAACGTGATTCAACCCCCATTCATTCACGCACGACTCAACAAATTTTGCCATGGCCTCTCTCATATGGCTTCTTACATGGCGAAAATTCAAAATCTTTTTGTTCAATTTCCTATCGTTATCTATGAAGTTAGTTGTCAAACACGTGTAGCTTACATTTTGAGGTGATGTCCAGACATTAGTAGTAAGACAAACTCTTTTGACAATGTTGTGAAAGAAAATACTTCAACTTTTCCTTCATTGTATTCCATAGTATTACAATTTTATGAGATAAGGTATAACATGACCAAATATTAAATTTTGGATGTAAAGTATATGAATACCTCCTAAAAGCTGGATGCTCTACCAATCGAAAAGGAAGCTAAGCTTCAACAAACAACTTTACAATTTCCATTTCACACAAATCTTGGTCAAACTTGCCAAGTGAAGGACAGTTAATAATCCCGTCATTAGTCAAGGATGAAGTTGTTTTTTGCCTCTTGATTGCTTCTGTATTAGGGTTATTCCGACATCTAGAGACATGAGTAAGCATTGAACTTGTTCCTTTCTCATAATTAATCACGACATCACAATACTTGCATTGAGCCCTCTTATTTGACTTTGGCTCTAGTTGATTGAAATGATTCGAAACTTCTGATCTATTTCTTCTTCCATTATGGCGAGGGGGTCTTTTAATTGTCGAGCTAGTGACAACGGGTGAAATAGAAACTTCAGTGTTTGAGACTAAAAAGTTGGATGGCATCTATATGGTTGCATTCAGATAATGCACATGTAAGAAATTTATATTGGGAATTCTGCAACTTCCAAGTTCATAAAAATAGCTTATAGTAGATGGTTATTGTTCCAACTTCCAAGTTCTAACATATAACCCAATACGTAATGAATATATCTACAAGGTTTCATAAAAATATGGAAATCTAACAAGACAAATCACCGAATTAGTCAAACACACACTTGGTTTCATAAAAATTTCACAAGTTCAATAAGTGTCAAACTAAATGCAGTAATAGAATGGAATGTCCAAGATGCCAAATACCTTGTTGACACTAGCGACCAATTCTTGCAAAGCCCTAATTTTTTCTGCTATTCTCTCTTTGCGCAATTGTCATTGAACGGAAACATGAAGAATAAGAATAAACCATCTAATAAAAAAATAATGTGATTTTGTCATAATTTTGAATATTAAGCACCATAACAAGAATATCCTATTTAGTGACAGGTTGATAGCACAATAAGAGACACTCAAGTAAGTCAAATGCTCAAACCATTACAAAATAGAAACCAAACTAATTTAATAATTGTATATCTAAAGTATTATGATATTCCAAGACAATTTGGCTACCACTGTCACTAATTTTTTATTAGAGTTTTTACCTTCAAATATAAACTCTAATTCCCCTCCAATTCTCCCACTAATTATACATTACATTGTTCTTGTTTAGGTCTAACGCCCCTAACTACAGATTACAACTCTTATAACACCCGTGCCTTTTGGTTTTTCATTTAAATAAAAAATAAATAAAATAAATAAAAAATTAGGTCATCAGTTCCCTCACTATATAAAGAAACTTTTAATCCAAAGCAGTTTTTACAAAACACTTTATGTTCTTTTTTTTCTTTGACGCACAAAAATCCTAACAGAGCAATCGGAGGAGGAGCTTTAGAGAACACCAAAAATGCCACCATTGCTAACGGAGAACGCTTGAGTGACTACATCAAGGTAAGAGATGAGTTACTCACACTTGGGGATTAGTATGAACATATGTAGGGATTCCTAGAGGACTAATTTTGGGTTATTTTGGATTGTTTTATGAAATTTAATTTTGTTCTTATGCTTTTAATCACAAATTGATCGTGATTGACGAACCTATTGATGCTCCGATGCAAAATTGTTGTGAAATGAATTTTAATAAATTGTTTCAACTACACATATATGAATTTCTGACAATCCATGCTTCTGAGAATTTTCCAAATTGCAACGACGTTGAATTATGAAAATTTCGAGTCTATATATATACAGCGAATTGAAATTGGTGTTCTAACTTTATATAATTGTTTTCATTTCTCTTTCGAATTATGAACTGCGCGTACCATGGCCCTTCACGTCAATCATATACATAAATAGAGGAATATAACCCTTGCCTTAGGGGGGTGTATTGGATTAAGATTTCAAAGGATTTTAAAAGACTTTTTTATGATTAAAAAGTCTTGTGGTATTCAATCAAGACTTTTATAAAATATAAACAAATCTTGTGGTATTCAATTAAGACAATAAAGATTTTTTTTTCAGGGCAACAAAATCTGTTGGTATTCAATTGAGATTTCTTACCACTTTTAAAATGTCTTTTGGTATTCAAAAGTAAATAGATTTTGATGGATTCTTTTGTGGAATGGATTTTGAGAGACTTTTTAGTTAGAAATACACATAAAATACTCCTCCATCAATCTCACCCAAACCCTTGAGACTTTTCATAATCTTCCAAAGACTTTTTCTTCTCCTGCCGAACAAGACACAAACCACTACCAGGTTCATTCTCTTACAACTTTTCAATCAATTTTACCTATTTTTTTAATGGCAATCGATAGTCAATATTGTTCATACTATATGTATATTACACAAATCAAAAGAAAAGGGTGCTGTATATGCTTCAAGTTCGTATTCATATTGTTTTCAACGTCCAGGCAATGAATATGCATCAAAAGAATGGCAATTGATATGCATCAAGATTTCATATTGCTTTTTTTTAGTACTGTATATGCAAATCAAAATAAAAAACTCTTTTTTTTTTCTGTTTCTTCAACTTGTTTTTTTACAACGTCCATTATTATTATTATTATTTTCTTGTGTTATTATTAAAATGTTAATTATTAATGTGTTATTATTATTTTTTTGACAGCGTGTTATTATTATTATTATTGTGTTAATAATTTTTTAATTGTTATTGTGTTATTATTATTGTTATTTTGTTAATAGTTTTTTTTTAAATGATTTTATGATATATGAGTATTATTTTTATGGAAAATGCTAACATGTGCCCTTAAGACACTTGTTAGTGTATTATGTATAGAAATTTTGTATTGAAAGTTGTGCAATTTACTTTTTTAAAAGTCAAAAATTGTTGTTTTTAAGACATAGTTACTATTGGAAGTATCCTTAACATGTGCCCTAAGTGCGCATGTTAGCATGACCCTTATTTTATTATTAGGTAGTTTTTTATTGGTTTTTCTATTGAATTGTATAGTATTCAGGATATAGTCACTATACTTTTGACAATTAGGAAACAATAACTATTTTTGTCAAATAACTAGTTTCTTATATATATATTAGCGATCAAATGGGGGATTCACAAGAAAATAACAAAGGAAAGAGTAGAGACAAAGATAATTATGTATCTTGGACTATGGAGGATACCAATGAGTTGTTGCACCTCTTGGTGGATGCTATGAATAGGGGATTGCGTGATGCCAATGGGTCACTTAGCAAACAAAATGTAGAACGAATAATACTTCCTCAACTCAATGCAAAAACTAAATTCCCTAAAACTTATAGTCATTATTTGAGTCGGATGAAGTGGTTTCGAAACCAGTATAACATGATGTCAACCCTTATGCGCAACAACTCTGGCTTTGGATGGGACCCAATTGGAAAAACTTTCACTGCTCATGAGGATGTATGGAAAGATTACTTAAAGGTGAGCTAAGTTCATAATCTTTTAAATATATTAATAGTTATAAATTTAGTAAATTATAATATTTGTAGTATATTAACAATGATTTTTTTTTTAGTCCCACCCAAGTCACAGCAAACTTCGAGGAAAAAGTATGGTTGATTATGAGTATTTGAAGATCGTTGTTGGGGGTGGAGTTTCTAGCGGGAATAATTCTATATCAGTCGATCCAGATGATACTGATGCAACAACTTTTGAGCCAGAAAATAGAACTGTTGGGATAGAAGAATTTTCATATGATCCTAATAGTGATACATTCATAACACCAAATAACTATGAACCAGCATATCAGCCTCCATCACCAAACCAACCAAGTCCACCATCCCACCCCCCTTTAGATTCAGAGGTTCCCATAGAAAAACAAAACTGTCACAAGCGAAGGAGATCCGAGTATGGAGGGAGTTCAAGCGCTGTTGGGATCAACAATCAAGGCAACGTTCTGGAAAATCTTTCTGTTGGCATTGGGACTATTGCTGTGAATTTTGAAAAAATATCCAACATGATGGAGAAAAGAGAAAAAGATAGAGATAGAGATAGAGAGCTCGAGGGTATTATTTGGGATGTTATAAAAGAAATTCCAAATTTGGATGACATAACGTGTTTCAAGACAGCTGAATTGTTAAATACTAAAGCAAAAAAGGATTATTGATACACACACTTTAGGATTATAACAAAATTATAATTATAATTGTGATTATTATAATAATATTTATGATTATTGATACACACACTTTAGGATTGCATTGGAGCTATTGATGGTACACATATTCCCGCATCAGTAAAAGGACGAGATGTAAGCAGTTATCGTGATCGTCATGGAAATATATCACAAAATGTATTAGCTGCTTGTAACTTTGATTTGGAATTCATGTACGTTCTTAGCGGGTGGGAGGGTTCAGCACATGATTCCAAGGTGTTAAGTGATGCTTTGGCAAGGAAGAATGGACTTAAAGTGCCCCAAGGTAAGTATTATCTGGTGGATTGTGGATTTCCTAATCGACGTAAATTTTTAGCCCCATATCGAGGTGTACGATATCATCTACAAGATTTTGCAGGTCACGGTAATGACCCTGAAAATGAAAAGGAATTATTTAATCTTCGGCATGCATCCTTAAGGAATGTGATTGAGAGGATATTTGGTATTTTTAAATCGCGGTTCACAATTTTTAAGTCAGCACCTCTATTTCTATTTAAAACACAAGCAGAGCTTGTGTTGGCATGTGCAGCACTTCATAATTTTCTTCGCAAAGAATGTCGTTCTGATGAATTTCCAGTGGAACCTACTGACGAGTCTTCATCTTCATCTTCAGTGTTACCAAATTACGAAGACAATGATCATGAACCCATTGTTCAAACACAAGAGTAGGAACGAGAAGATGCTAATATATGGAGGACTAATATAGATTCAGATATGTGGAGAAATGCTAATAATTAGGCGAACATGAAGTGAGAATCACTTTGTTATTATTTTTTTAGGCAATAATGACTTTGTTATTAAAAGGTTTAAAATTTCTATCGTTTTTATTTTCTTTATTCAAACATTATAATTTATTTATCATCTTTTTCATTCACTTTTGTAACTTCCGTTATTTTTTTGTTTAAAATGTATTAATCTTTCAAAATCTTAAAAATCCATAAAGTACTTTGAAATCTTAAAAATCTGTGTTAGAAATCCATTAAAATCTTGGGTTAAGAATCCTGATTGTAAAAAGTCTTTTAAAAAAAATCTTTTAAAATCCCACAAAATCAATACAATCTCACATAATCTTTTAAAATCTTCAAGATTGTTTTTGTCAAAATATTCTCTCAAAATCCCAATCCAATACACCCCCCTTAATTATATGATAGGAAATCCAAATTTCCACAAGCTTAGGGTGTGCTTGGTTTACATTTTCATTTTCTGATTTCATTTCCTATTTTCATTTTCTGAAAATTATTTTCATTTTCAAAAGATTAGAATTTTGAAAATAAGTTTGATTTGACTTGTTGTTTTCTACTTTCAAGAAATAAAAATACTAAAAATGCATTTTCAAAAGAAAATATATTTTTGGATTTTCTTAAAATTACATTCCTTGCCACCGCGTTTTTATTTTACCCAAAATGAGGTTCCTGGTTTCAACTGAAAACAAGATTTTATTGTTTCCAGTTTTTGGTTTGTTTGGAAAAATATTTTCACTGAAAATGAAAACAAAAATCCAACCAAACACATTTCCATCACCATTTTCTATTTCCAGTGAAAATGAAAACAGAAAACAACTAAACCAAACACCCCTTAGTTTTTTTAGTATTTGGCTTGTTGAGTTTAATGAATGTGCATGCCATAGAGAATGGTTTCAAAACTTCAAGTGCTTCACTCTAATTTTGGTCTAAATTATTGAAATTATTATGTAGTAATTTTTGGTTGAATTTTGGTGTATTGTGGTATAAATATTGAATTAAATTGTGCTTTGAATTCCTTGTAGTTTGCCTTTTCAATATAATTAGTGTATATTCATACATGTTTTCAATATATAGATAAGATCCTAACTTGTAGTATAGATTTATAAATTTATTTAGTTATGCGACTACAACAACTCATTTTAGATTGTAATTTTGTATGATATATATTTACTTAAGTATACTTTAGGAATCAGTTTGCGATTCACAAACCTAGAATTTTTACATTTAAAAATATACACTCATATTATTATAGTATATATGTGTACAATGCAATAACTATATATTTTCCATATATTTAGAAGCTTTGAAGTTAGTATATTTTATTATTAGTATTATTATACATATAATTAAATACTTATATGGTATGGTTTTCTATTGTAATTAATGTTTATGATTTTGTAGTGTTATTATGACATGACCTCAAAAGTTATTGTTATGTTGGAATTAGAGAATACTATTATTTAATGAGATTGTGTATTGAGATGTTGTATGTATTGAGTTGTGAGTTATGAACTCTCCAATTACACAACTATAAGACCTTTTAAGGGCGACGAGTTTGTGTTGGGTTCCACGATGGGAACCCGACGAGTTTAATCACTTGAGACGCGATGAGTTAAAATAATTCTAGAAAATAATTGAGATTTTGGAAACAATTGAGTAGTTGTGTGTATTGCATAATTCATAGGTAGAGTCGTGTGTTAAAATATTTTTTGGGTTGGACCTGAATAAGGAGAGAGAGGCCTTGACGGACTCCTCGGACTCTAGGCTTTGGGGGTAAATACACTCGATTTGAGTGTTCCTTTAAGTTTGTGTTGATCCCACATGGTTGGAGCATTCTCATAAAACAGAGTGACCCTGACTGGTCTTCCTATGATTTCACTTAGTGAGAGTGACCTGACTTACTCATTGTGAGGTATGTCTCGCCATGTACTCCTAGGCGTCCGACGAGATTTTTCACTGAAAAATGGTACCACATTGCATGTAAACTTGAGTCTAGTGTATATCAGTTGCATAACGCTTGTGTTTGACTTTCATCGAGTTAACAATTGTGGTTTGATGTTATTTTTTGAAGTGTGTGAACTTGAATGAGTGTGAATAATGTGTGTGATTTTGTGAAGTGATGTTGTTTATTTAAATTCAACTCTATGTATTATATGTTTCACATACTCTAGTGTTTTATTATATGCGAATGTGATAACTCATTCCCGGTGTGTGTTTGTGTTTGGGCTGAATGCCATTTTGTTTCAGGTGAGCGAGCATAGATGAGTTCCATGCTAGAGATGGAGATGTTTAGTTTGTGCTCGAGAAATGCTTTGATAAATGTGACATCAGGACATAGAGTTTTATTTCATATGCTATAATTCCAAGAATAATATAGTTGTTTTATGTTTTCCGCTTTAGTGTGACTTCTTTTCATTTAGAATGAGCGGTCTTGTTTTGAGCCGAGATGATTTTATCATTATTTGAACAAGTTCTATTATGATTTCATTATGCGAATGTGAAATTTTTATCCTTTTGAAATGTTTTTATTTAAATGTGTTTTAAAATTTTCAATTAATTCTACATTCTTATTCTTTTTATTATTAATATATATGTGTGGGGTAAAGGGTGTCACAACTCCTAATTATACTTAAAAGTTTAGTCACATCATGTTGGTTTAAGCTGTGTTTATCGGTTGAGTTATTACATGTGTATTAGAAAATTTGAAAGATTTTTTTTTCCATTAGACTATTTTAACAAAACCAAGCACCCACTTATTATAAGACTATGTGATTTGATATGCAATTTTTTTCCTAAGGAAGCGACAACATTCTTCCAATAAACGCTAGCATAAGTAGCACAATACTTAAGCATCAACCTCAGAGACTAAGTGGCTTTGGGATAGTAAGAGCAACAAGTACCTCGAGGGAGTACAAAGGAGCAGCCTGGCAAGTGGCTGTAGAGATAGCTAGCACTGTCACACGAGGAATCACAATGTTTAGGAAAGTGCTCACAGAACATAGGCTTTGGCTAAATAATGAGGCTATCTTGGTTGTAGTTGAAGAACATGCACCCGTTATGGGGCAAAACTTGTCACCGTCCTCCAGCTCCACATGAAGGGATCAGTGACCACCACGAGTGGATTGTGATGTGAGAGAAAAAAAATGATGAGACAATAGTAAGTTGAATGAGTAGTGATGATGATGACGACATTGTGTTAATGGTTTGTTTCTAAATTGGAAGTGGTCACGAGTACAAGTAACTACACCCGAGTGTTGAACAAGAAAGGAATATAGCTGAAGTGTTGCTTTTGATTTTATATATTCCCCGAGGATTTCTTTGATATGCATGGCTTTCTTTGTTCTCCTTAGTTGTTGCTTTTGTTGTCTGCATTGTTAAGCTTAGTTGTAGAAGTAATGATTAATGTCTTTCTCAATTTCACTCTCTCTGGTGATCTGGTTTTTCTAACTCTTGATAATTTTGCTGAAGAATTAATCAAGATTAAAGATCCAGTGTGCACTTAGTGAAGAAAATAAATCCAGAAAAATGCATTAAATCTTTTATAAGCTAAGATTAATTTATATGTTTAAAATAAATTCTAGTTTTTTTTTATAAAATTAAAATACACAAACTAATTTTATTTAAACAATTATTTTGAATTTGTTCTGAATTCAATTGTTACACATACAAATTAAGCAATTGCACAAAATTTTCAAGCTTTGTGGCTCCTCACCCAAAGAATACCGGTAAAAGACCAAACTTCCTCATGCAACATTGTTCAAGCCACAACAACCATATGATAGTTACCTCCGAGAGACATTTAAGGATTTTCCTGCATACTATCCCTAAACTACTAGTACTACCCCATCACTCATGCACACAAACAAGAAGAAAAAGGAAAAGAATCCATTAAGGAGAGTCATACATAAAACCAAAAGTGAAGTTACACGACAGTGGACTTTGAGTGGAGCATGGACACATGATGCAGGTAAGTGGTATATTTAGTTACAAAATTTATAAAGGAAATGTATTGTTTTAATTTTTAACTTAAAAATACTACTATTATATGACTAGTTTCAAATGAATATATGAAAGAAGGGTGAGAGTAATTAGCAGAGAAGCAAACCTTGTGCTTTACTGGCTTTGCTCCAACTATGCCAACTTCCACTATGAATAGGTTTGTGTAGTTCTTTGGTACACCCAGCAGAAGATGTGCAATTCTAATTTTACCCTTTCATAAACTTGATATGGATTGTCAATCTATAACTTTGACTTCTGCATTATTAATAGAACATTCAAACCAACTGAGCTAATAGACACATTATGTTATAAATAAATAGTGTCACTATATATAACACTAAAATTTCTAAATTATATTTAATGTACATGAAAATTTATATAATAAATTTTGTGATGATTATTTTTTTATCTAATAATTAATTTTTTCACATATATAAATTATAAATAAAAATCATAGGTTTAATAAGTATTTACATATCTAAAAAAATATCAAATTTATTTAATTTTTAATCATTATAAAAAAAAACATATAAATACATCATTCCATTAAATATCAAATTTGTTTAATTATCAAATTTTGTAAATAAATTAAATGAATACAAAATTTCTAAAAAAACAATTTTGTAAATAAATTTGTATGTTTTAATTTTTTAAAAATTAATTTTTTTAAATTTTTTTATTCATTTAATTTATTTACAAAATTTGATAATTAAACAAATTTGATACACATTTCCAATCCGTATGTTTTGAATTTGTATGATTAAGGATTAGCAATCCGTATGGTTCATACGGACTCACAATCCTTATGGTTACGGATTGTCAATCCGTATGTTTTGAATTTTTTTAATACGCATTTCTTCTTCTCTGACGACGAAAAACCACCGAACTTCACCGTATATCTGTAAACAATGCATGTGCATAATTTTACGAAGAAAAAAAAAAGGCACTGCAAAAATGAAAAAACTAATATGCTATTTGTAAAAACAAATACCCATAAGGGTATTTTTGGTATTTTGGAAAACTGTTGTACCAACAAAAATGCTGAGTGCCCTAAGCATTTCCCAATTTGAATACTGGGTTTTTTTGCCCACCGTTAGGAAGGTCCAGTTTGTAAGCTACAAAACTAATGCACTCCACAATCTAAGAAGCACCATAATATCTTGGGTGTTACTTTGGGCACTCAGCATTTTTACTGGGACACTCAGCACCCCAAGTGAAAGGGCTAAAATGCCCTTAACCCATTTAATATATAAATGAATAGTGACTCATCTGTAAGAGTCACTTGTTCACTCCTCCCGCACAGATGCTTCGTCTTCTCCTTCGTTCTCTCCTCCGCGCTTCATCTTCTCCTTTTCCATTCTCTCCTCCGTGTAGGTGGGTCTTCTCCTTGTTGGTCACCTTTGTCTTCTCTGCTCCGTTTTGTCCTCCAGCTTCTGCTTCGTGTTGGTGGCTACTTCCTCTCCTGCTGCAACTTCTTCTTGTTGGGTTGATCTTCTTCCAGGTAAGTTCTCTTGTCTCCCTCTTGCGTCGCTTCTCCCTCTCAATATTGTTTGTATTTGGTTTGCTGTTGTTGGTTGGTGTTATTTTGTTGAATATTGTTGATGTTTTAAATGATTTCTGTGGTTTGCTTTTGTTGGTTGCCGGAAAAAATGACATTTTTGGGAAAAAAATAACCTGTACGGATCACTAATCCGTATGTGGTTTTTTTTTTATAAAATTTTTTATTTGAAAAAAAATTAGGAATTATTTTTAATTGAACATATTTAAATGTGAATTATTTTATAAATTGTTAAGAATGGTTTCTTTCGAATATACGTTGAGTTAATAGATTAATAATTCTGCCAATTGCTAAGAATGAATTGGCGTTCATCATGACCAATTTTGTTATATCATGCTTGAATGTTAATTATGTCAGAATTAACAAATGAAGAGCACAAACAATGTTGCGAAATAGCCAAGATCATGCTGAAGGTCGTGGTTCCACCAGATACTATTTTAAACACCGTTAACGCCAAGGACCAGGTCATCTTCATTTTGATTTAATTAACATATCATTATTTTGTTATTTTGTGTAACTAACCAACCTTATTTTCTTATGTCAAATGTAGATTGACGGTGAAGTTAGTATGTCATTTGCTGTGAGGTGGAAAGACGTACTTGACCGTTTATGGCATTTCATTGACAAGGATGAAAATTTCCATACCGTTGTCTACAAACAAGATTTGGACAAACCAGCCATTGTAGCAGGGTGGACAACACTAAGAGATTTTTATCACCTGATCGGAGATCATTAAGTGTCGTTAACTCATTATGGTAAGAGTGTATTTTTTCTCACCATATTCAAGAGCAGTATCCTTCCAAAATCATTCCCAAGATGATACTCATTATACCATCAAGTGCCAAATTCTGTCACTTTCAAGGTGTATCTCACTCCGCACAAAGTTACCTGCAGCAGCCTGGTAAGCGACTTTCCAATTTAGTTGCCAGCAATTCTTTATCTTCCAAGTTTTAAATTTCATAAATGGCTTACATAACATTATTCTTAATATCAGGACGTTCCAAGCACCATGTATTATTTTCTTAAAGACGAAGGCTGGACTCATTTGCATTTGGAGGACGTTTCAGAATGTCAGCTTATGTTCAATCACTAGAGAAAGACAGTTAAAATTGGAGTTGGATGGAAATATTTTTGTGAAACCCTGTCCTTCAAAGCTGACATGGAAATTGTCTTCAAATTCCTTGATCCAACCGTTAACCATGTTTTATTTTGGCCATGTTTATGAATTAAATTCAACATTAATAGGACTTGGAACATTATTATGACTTTGAACATCATTAGGACTTGGAACATTATTCCTTTTAATTATTAGGAATTCCCTAACTATGCTTTTGCTACAAACAATTTGTCTAATATTATCCCTTTGTTCATTACTAGTTTCTTATATAATAGTTGTTTTACTAGGTGTTGATCATAAATATTTTGTAATGTTGAAGTAACATTGAGCGACAAACAGTTTCTTTTAGTAATTAATTTGGTCATGTTTATGAATTAAATTATTTTTAATTAATTACTAAATTAAAATTTAAGCAATCTAATGTTAGTTTCAGTAATTTTTAAAAAGTTTATATATATTATAATTTTTTTAACAATTTAATTAATAAATACATTTGTTTATACCACTATAAAATAATATCACAAAATCAATATTTTTTTATACCACAATAATATCACACAATTAATATTTTTATAATTGCTATAATTATTAAAAAAAATTCACACAATTGCTAAAATTATTACAAAAAAAATATTTTTAAAATTGATAAAATTATAATTCATATAATTTTATTCACAATTTAAAATTTTTTTTACGAACCTACGAATCAGCAATCCATATGAACCATACGGATTGTCAATCTTTAGGTTCTTCAAATTTTTTTCACGTAACTCTTCTTCTTCAACGATGAAAACCGACCAAAATTCACTGTATACTCTTGAACAACGTATGTAGACCATCGGAGACCAAATATGTTTCAAAACCGACCTTAGCGAAAGAAACTTGTGACGGAGATTTTGGAAAAAAAAAGTAGCACTATAGAAATGAAAAACTCCTCCTACTATTTATAACCAAAAATACCCATAAGAATATTTTTGATATTTATAAAAATTATTGAGTGTCCCAAACAATCCCCTAATATCTTTTGAAAAGCTTATTATACTTGACCCTTGACAAAATGATCCACTACAAACAGTGAAACCATTTGAAGGGGCTAATCCAATTAGATCTCTTCCAAAACATTACTAGAATAAGAAGTGGCTAAAGTAGGACATTTGGTTTTATAGTGAAACAAACGCCACACGCAGCAATGAAGGAACGAATATTCATTCCCTTGGAATTAGAATTCATGATTATGTCACTAGTATAGGATATTTCCCATTATTGTAAAAAAAAAAAAATTCAGCAATATGCTAGAACATTCCATTCTGTTAGGAATTTGTTAGCCATTTAGTGTATCTGTCATGAGATCCATGATAGCCCTCACTACAAATATCTGATGAATTAATGAAATAAGCAGACAAAAATTGAATTTTCTTTACTATATCATCATGAGATCCATAAAATTTGCTTATTTTTATTTTTAATAAATCTTAACTGATACAGTAAGAACAAGTTGTCAAGGAATGTGATTGTGGCATTTCTTAAATATTATTATTTCATTGAAAAAAATAGAAAAAATGGAAGGACGAGAAGAGAGGACCCTACAAAATCCTCCTCCCAACACTTAACGCCAAAAACAAAAGCAAAAATCCTTCTCCATCCGCTGACTTCTTCAATCGGGTCGCAATCCCCTGCCTCGCGCCCCACGCCTCACCGCGCAGCCCACCCAATCACCACCGTCCCGCCCCGTTCCCCAAACCCTACTAACCCACGTGTCATAAAATCATTGGCGGAATCCCTGGTCGCGCAGCAGGGGAATCGCTGACAAGGGTTATAAAAGCAGGCCCCACCACATGTTGACCACGATCCACGTGACTTTGACCGATCCGTTCGAAGCGCTTTCGCATTCTTCTCTTCGTTCGTTTCGCCTCTTCCCAACCCAACCCTCATTCATTTTCTCTTTCTCTCTGTGAACACAAACCCTAACAAGAAGAAGAAAGAGCGATGATGCGTTGGTAGATCGTGATCTGGTGCGGGCGCGATCATTGTAGGATCGGTGCGTTCGAATTTCGCAATGACGTTTGGGAATTGAGTGAAGGAATCGCTATTATGTCTGAATTGGTGGCCCGTACGGGCCGGCATCAGCAGCGGTACGAGAACGGTTACCGTCTTGTTTCCGGGTAAAACAACGACGTTTTTCGCCACTTGTTTTTGCATCTTCTTTGTTTCGTTGTTTTTTTTTCTTCACTTTTTTGATAATTGTAGGTGAAAGATTATAATAATAAATGTCGTTTTCGTACGGACGCGTAAAAAGAGTTTATGTTGATTTTGGTGTTGGGTTGAGAAATTAAGATGGTGACTGGATGATGGTGATGGTGATGCTTTGATGCTATATTTTGTTGATATTATTATTTAATTTTTGGTTTGGATACATGTTTTTTTTTTAAAAAGTCTCTTTTTTTGTTGTTGTTGATGTTGATGCATGCCGTTATTGCGCCATTTTTCGGGATAACGAAGTTTTTATTTATGTATTTATATAAATGAATCTTCATTTTTACAAGAAATTGCATAAAAATGTGGTCACAATTGTGGTTATGGACACTCAAAAACCTTTTGGTAGTGTCGGATATTTTTTTTTAAACCATGTTATTGATTGATCATTCATTTAAGATAGAATAGAAAAGATTTGGTTTTAGTATAAAAATTAGAACGAAGTGTTCTTTAATAGTGTTAGGCATGTGGGATTTTGGAGGATCTTTCTCAACATTGAGACATGTATTTTTTATTCTCTGCTTTGGTGTGGATTAGCGTGTGTCTTGTAGCAAAGTAGTTTTTTTTTTATCAGTCAAAGTAAGTATATATAGATAAGAGGGCATAAGCCAACCACATTCAGGATTGAAGCCAAATATTGAACCCAAGTGCTGGTTACAAGATATTAAGCAACTCTGAACTACTAAATACCCAATAATCAGCCTCCACCTAAAATGTTGTATGCCCCAAAACCAAAAGCAGCCTTATGATGGTTGTATACAACATTGAGACATTTACAAAAGAAGCCTATATCATTCACAACCTATACGGTAGCAAAGTAGTTTGATTATGAAGGAATGAATTATTTTATGAAAACATTTACTAAATCTTTGTTTGTACAGTGTATGGTGTTGCAATAGTGGATGCTAAATTAATTGAAAACCCGGAGAAGTTTTATTTTGGGGCATTGACTTTCTGTGCCTGTCGTAGTATCCCAAAATTGTTAGGCAATGGTAGCTTGACTTTTGAGATACATTCTCAATTTTTTAAGTTTGATATTATCACACGTTTGCCCCTTATGATGGTTGTTTTTTGTGCATATAATTTAGCTTGTGCATTTTTTGGTCAATGCTTGGAATGTTAAGTTGAAAATAATGTATATCATGAATCTTATATTTATTAAACTTGCAGAGTAGTGATTCTTCAAATCCTGGAAATTTTAATAGGATGCATGCTGTACCATAAGCTTTCTCATATCATCTTCTTTACTTTTGAATGGGAGAAATGTGTGATTTTTGAACAGGAAAAATTATTGTTTAATCCAAATAACTCAATTTTAAAATAATTGAACAATTTTTTGATACAATCTCATATAACAATATGAATCTGGTTTTCGTTAGTGTAATAGCGGAAAAATGGAAGATGTCTGTTGATTGATTGATCATTCATTTGATAGTTATATGAGAGAATGGATGAAATCACTAATCTTCCCCCCTCCCCCCGAGAAGTAATTGTCATGTTGTATGTCATGTTAAGCTTTGTGATATCATCATTTTTACTTGTGAATTGGAGAAATGTGTGATTTTTGAGCAGGCAAAATCATTGTTTAATCCTAATAACTCAATTGTAAAATATTTTTTTGATTTTTGACTCATATTGTTACTACATATGTAGGTGTGTTCCATTTAGATATAAAAGTTCTAATGATTGTGGAGACTCTAGTTCCGAGAAGATTGTTGAAGTGCTTATGATTAATTCACCAAGCGGACCTGGTCTTTTGTTTCCAAAGGTATATGGTTCTGATCAAGTGAATTAGGTCGTGTCTGATACTTAAGCTCTTTGATTGAATTGTCTGATGTAGGTGATAAAGGATTTTCGGTACTCTAGACTTTTTAAGTTCGTTTACGAAGTATTGATGAAATGCATTATGGCCTATTTAGGATCTTCGGTTTGAACAAATTTGTTTGTAGGAAGTAAACCACAAGTTGAAGACTTGAATTCAATGTTATTATATATGCATATATGCAGATGATATAGTCCAATTACAGTTCAACACCAACAAAAGCTATGTTCTAATACATATGAATGTTGGGGACTCTTAGAACTCAGTTGGTCAGTTTCTGTTCCAATTTTAATGTACATTTCATTGTTTATTTAATTAATTTAAATAAAATTTTATTTGTTTTGGACGAAATGGTAAAATCACAGATTCTGTTCTCTATACCGCCATTCTGGATGACAAATTGATTTGCCATTCTTTTCTGAATTTAAGCAATACAAAAATTTGGTACCATTTATTGCACTATAAGACTAACTTTTAGTCCCTTTAGTAAATTAGTTAATTAGACCTTATTGTTAATTTGTTAAATACCTATACTGCTGAATTTATTGACGAGACATTTCTATTAAATTGCATTAAATGCTGTTAAATATATATGTTGCTGCATTAAATGCTGCTAAATACCTATACTTTAGTTTTGAATTGTTTTGTAACTCAATATGCTTGAGATAAGTTGTGCATTGTTTTCTGAAAGGGCACTAAATGATGATGAAATTTTTGATTATTGTGATATTGTTTTTCCATTAAAGGGAGGTTGGGAGAATGACGAAACTGTTGAGCAGGCAGCTGTAAGGGAAGCTGTAGAAGAAGCAGGAGTTCGAGGAGACATAATGGTGAAAAACTTATTCACTCATGAATTTAATTGACTGACTTGAGCTTGTGTAATAGTTATTGTGCTTCTGTAATATCTTAAGAGATTGTCTTATCTATATGCTTTAGTGTCAGTTTGTTTAAACTTATTTGTTGAAAAAAATACTTAATTTAATAAAATTAGCAACTTTATGTTTTTTAGTGTTTATCTAAACTGCCTCTGCTTCTGCTATATGTTTTATCTGCTTATTAAATAAGCGCTTTTTTAAAAAGCACTTGTTTTAAAATTGTTTATTAGTTTAAACATACTGGCCTTAATGGTTTCATAGTAAGAATCTAGGATCACCTAATAAGATAAGGCTTTTGTGATGATTGTGAGTTGGTGTCACGTCATTGATGATAATTGCAATGAAGTTTTCTCCAAATACTTGCTGTGACTTTTGCATCTGAGTGAAAACACAAGAGACACATCATCATTTAAAGTTTGGTGAATATGGCCGTAAAATATGATTGAATTCTTTTATGGTTGCTTGCATTTTTTGTAGAATTTAGCATAAGTCAGTGGTATTGTACATGGTTTTGGTCTCATATATTTGTTTTAACATGCAGTCAATCCTCTAAATCTTCTATTTCTGTCCCTTGAAATTCATATTTTTTATTTATCTTATTTTAATTGTAAACAAGCTGATAAATTATTTACATTGCCTTGTATTCATTCTTGTCATTTGGATGGATACTTGCAAACCGATTGTTGATATTTATGGCTATTGGGTGTCAGGATTTTCTTGGACACTACGAGTTTAGGAGTAAGACCCATCAAGATGAGTTTAGTCCAGAAGGTTTATGTAAAGCAGCAATGTTTGCTTTATTTGTTAAGGAGGAACTTGAGTTATGGCCTGAACAAAGTACCAGAAATAGGAGATGGCTAGCTGTGTCGGAAGCACTTGGAAGCCTCCGGCATGCATGGATGAGGGACGCCCTGGAATGCTTCTGTAAATGGCAAGAGGATAAGTTGGCGAATGGAACGAAAGAATAAGATGGATTTGCTGACTAATTACATTTAGTGAATTGTATCTTTGTGGTAAAAACACTTCTCTTGGGGTTGGTACCATTACTTTAGGACAGTTAACTCTAAATCAGAATTGCATAGTAGTTATTGTTTCAAATCTGGATTGATCTCTGATTTGTTTTTCTTAATTCAGAGTATATAATTCATAACATTGGTTTTAGTTGAGACTTGAGATGCTTATTCTCGTTGTTTGAATTGTTATCTATTCATATTCATGGTTAGTGCTTACTCCGTTACCTTGAAATATTAACAAGAGTAGTTGCATATGTCCAGAAAGTTTACCCCCATTACTTGCTCAATTTCTTTTAGTAAATAATAATGTGACTATGTGAGGTAAAAAGCTTTCGATTCCTTAGTATTTTGTCAAACTGAAAGTCTGACACTGCATAATATAACAAATTTCTTTCAAGAATTATTTAACTGTACAATAAAGTTGTATAATGTTCTGTAAAAACAAATGAATGGAGTAAAATATTTAAAATATATATTATATGCAAAAATATACATACCTCAAGTTATGAATATAAATGGCCTAATCTAAGAATAAATAAATAACTGTCCAAGCCAGCAAGCCGACTCTGCCTTCTAGCTTCACTTCTTTCACTCCTGTATATAAACTTGAAGAACTCTGGTCAAAATAGTATTCCATCTTTCAAAACTAGGCTATAGTTCATAGGACATCTAATTGCAAGGACCGTAAAGCTATTTATTTCTTGGCACAAACTCAGGCTCCGAAAATCTCATGATCAAGTGCGTTTAGAGAATCAAATTATGACACAAGCTTTCATGATCCTCATGTAGTCATATGTAGCACATCAATTTTCATCAAGGACAACATCAGCAGGGTCTCCTACCCAAGGCCTCCCTTTCCCTCCACTGAAACTTTATTCTTACCTTGCCATTTGCATCTACTCCTACCACCCTTCCCTTACTGGAATGTGTCACCATTTCCCATCCCCACCGTGGGGTCACCAATCCATCTTTGATCCTAACATTGTCTCCCACTTCAAATGGCCTAACCTGTTCCATTTCCCATGCTTTACATAATCATAGCCTCTCCATAAAACAGAAAGCCACCCACAGATTCTCATCTTCCATCCGATGTACCACTCCTATGCTTGAATGAGTCACCTCTCCCCAATGGTGGGTTGGGGTTGAAACTAAATGCTTTGACCTTAACCCAATCTCCAATGCAGAACCCCTTCTCTTCCACCATCTCCACTTCTGATGGGTCCAACATCCATGCTTTTGATCCCTCTGGCGTGTATATTCGAAGCTTTCCATCAGCATTGATGGCTTGTATCGTTCCAATGCTCGCATGGGTGTGCCCGGACCACCCAAATCTTGGTTCCTTTATGTTAAGTTTTACTCTAACTTTCTGTTCAACAAAGAGTTTGTGAACTCTTTCAAGATGGGAACTAGGTCCTACCCACCTTTCTTGCTCTCCACAAAAGGCAACATAAACATCTGTTCAATTTCCAGGTCTGCAGGGTCTCCTCTCCACAATCCTGGCAAACCAAAGAATGCCGCCTTCACTTCTCCATCAGCATGAATGCCGGTTAAAACACATTGAGATTCAGGCCGAGATCCTTTCCAACCCCACCTTGGTTCCACCAAACCGGTTCTGAGCCTAACATACTGCCCAACTTTAAAGCAAGGAACCTTTTCAGTTTCAGTATAATGAGTCAAAGGACTTCAATTTACGGAAACAGCAAGCCAACTCCAAGTACCCAGAATCCTGAACACTATGCACAACAGTTATACTACTAACACCATTCAAGTCACTGCTTGATCTGCTTCCCGGGCTCGGTTTTGAGCAAACCCAATCACCAACTTCAAATCCTGGAAGTTGTTCCACATCCCCAGGAGAAACTTTCCACAAGCTTTGCCTACCTACCTGGAACCCTCACCTCCAATGAGACCGTTCAATTTTGAGTTTGGCATCGTTATACTTCACTAGAAACAGAAACCTATTTCTTTCAAACTTAAATTTTAGCCTTATAAGGTGGGATAAACGAATTTGGCTCAGTCCATCACCCGACTTGGGTGGATTGAATCCACACAAGAGTGTACTCTGATGAAGGCTAAATCCTAGGAAATGTCTACATGGTTTTATAAGTTTTCTATCCAAACAAAAAACTCAAGTAGCAACACTGAAAACCGTATTAGGTTCAACTTTGTTAAAAGTGACTATAAGTAAGATATCTTGTGCAAAATTTAGAAAAAATAAAAATTAAATTCATAATCTTACATTGAGTGCACCATCCAAATCAATTCTTGCTGTTTTTCCAAAAGTAGAGGGTGATTCGTTTAACCATCCGAGCCGTGGCTGGTTAACAGATGGCATCACACGAATTTCTTGCCCCACCTCAAAACGTGGAACTTTCTCACCATCAGTGACTGAGAAAGGAAAAAGCTCATTCCTGAAGCAAAAGGCAATACCCATATCGCCATCCTCCTCCAAGTTATGAATTACTCCAATACTGTTTCTTGTAACATCCTCCCACCCATATCTTGGAGCAGACACTGAAGCTTTAACTCTGACCCAATTTCCATCCTGCAGTTGCACAAAATAACAAACTAAATAAAGTTGATCATATAACATCTCAGTATATATGAGAAGAAAACTTAAGGGTTTGTTTTACTTTGACAATATGTTTTCCTTTTTCATTTCCTTTTTTCACTGTTAATTATAAAATTGATGCCTTATTTTCAATTTGTTCCCTGTTCTCAAGATTTGTACAGGAAATAGAGAAAAAAGAAAGTTGTTTTAACTGTTTCCTATACAAATCTTTAAAAACAAAAAAAACAGATTGAAAACAAAGTGGCAGTTTTGTAATCAAAGGTGAAAACAGAAGACATTTTCTTGAGGTAAACAGGCCCTAGATTGTTAGATAAAGGTCAACAACAATAAGAATTACCACCTTAAAATCTTCCACCTTCTCCATGTCTGATGGATCTGCTTGCCATGGAACAACTCGGTTTGGTATATCTATTATTAAGAGACCATCACCCTCAATCTCTCTTATTTTTCCAACACTATGATGTGTCTCACCTCCCCAAGCATATCTAGGTTCTGCAACAGATCTCTTCACGCATATCTGATCACCAATCTGTAAGATAAAAAATTGTTGATGCAACTCATGCAGGAGAAAAATAAACTGTCATAAAAGGGAAACTAGACTAACTTGTTTCTTACCCTAAAAGGAACTACATGCTCAACCTCTTCCGGTTCACAATGCCATGAGGTTGGAAGATAACTCAGTTCTATTAACAGACTACTATCTGGTCTGATACAATATACAATGCCGATGCTTTCCAGTGTCACAGATCCTAATCCGTACTTTGTAGATGTAAGAAAAGGACGAATGCGAACCCAATCTCCAATCTTGAATTCTTGAACACGTTCCATCTCTTCTGGATCAGCTTTCCATCCTCTGGATTGTCCAGGAAATCCAACTCGGATGATCATCATCAACACATAATACTGTTCCAATGCTGTCACGAGACTGCCCAGGTCAACCAAACCTGACATAGATAATTAGTCATTAATATCACTGAAAAATGAGTGCAAGAAATGCAAGCATATGTCATGCACAAGGCACAGATAATAAAATCTATATAGTAGATAGTCAACCATAGGTTCTTCTCTATTCTCTTTTTCTTTTGCACAACATCCGTTACTCCTGTGTTTAAAAAAATTGAAAAAGAAATTACATATCAGAGTGTTAAGACATCCACCCAAAAAAGGGAAAAAAAATACGAAGATTCCACCCAATGAATTGGCTCTCCAGTCAAGTCCAATATCCTGTAAGAACCATCACAGGGGCATGGATTCTTCAAGGAATGCTATATATCCTAACAAATGAAATATAGTCTACACGGATTAAGCACCCGACTTGCTCACTAGAGTACTCTATCAGAACATTTTATTTCAAATTTTTTTTCTTTCATAATCTGATTTGGTCCCCCACTAGCCAGAGTTTACAATTCATGATCACTATCTGGAAAGTAAAGACTGCCTGCAATACATGTTGGACTAACACAAATGATCTGCAATAAGAACAAAGGCCAAATATACATCATTTCCAGACATCATATGATGTTTTAGGAAGTGCTTGGCCTAATTTATTTTGGGTTTCTCTTCTCCTTAATAAGAGAAGCTGGACTCAAACAGAATTCTAATCCCACACTTCCACTGTGGGACTCAAGTCTCGTACCTTGCAATTGGATCCAAATATGACCTCTCCAATCTATTTAGATATTTTAAAGGATCATAGAAATCCCTCCAACAGAGGCATGGACACAAAGAAGCCATTATATTATATAATGCTTAGAATTGGATGTTACTGACTCATGGATGATTGGTGCTAGGGCTAATTAGTTCTGATTTAGAAGATGGTTCCTCTTGTAATTCATACTGTACATAATATAAACATATGCATGTACTGATGAAAATTCACACATACTTTTCCTCACTTATATTTCATATAAGATTTAACCTTGGCTTTTTTACATCCTCTTTAAGCTGCACATGTTGTCCCCTGTCTAATAGAACGACTTTTACAACTTCATTGGCCAAAACACTATAATACTCTCCAGAACAAAATGAAACAATGAGATTATCTTTGTCTGGAACTCTCTGCACAAAGCCCACCTGCTTCTGCCGATCACCTTCCCACCCATTTGTTGGAGTTATGGAAGTTTTTCTAAACTTCACCCAGTCTCCCAATTCAAATCTAAAACAACAAACAAAAATTATAAAAAAATAGTTGGATGTGGTTAGAAAATAAATATGATATCACATCTATTGAATTTATGGAGCTTAAGGTAGGAAAGGAGGGAAAGAGAAAAAGAAGGAGCTAAATTGTATTGTTTTCTCGGTGAAGGTTCTTGATAGTATTCCATTAGATTACAGACACTGGCACTTATTTTAACTATGAATTAGGTCACTTACAGGTGTAGTTCTATTCTACTAGTGCAAAAAGCACACTAAGACAATAAACTCCTAACCCTAATTAAATAAGGAAAATAATTACAAAACATAATGAAGTTAGGAAACAGCTAAAATTTCTTCCTATATTCGAGAGGTAATTGATATGACAAAATTCAAAGATTTCCTACGATATTCTAAAATATTTTAAGACATACACTGAAGATATTTCGAGAACAGTAAATAAATAAAAAAATAATAAAATGTTGTTGCCTTACATTGTAGGAGAGAGACAAACTCCTTTCTTCATGAGTGCCTCCATCATATCTTCTGATATCCATTCTCGGGGAAGGACATCCAAGATGTCACCTAGAGTCTTGCCACTGTAATAAAACATAACTCTATAAGTCATAGGAGGGACTTTCTTTTGGAATGGAAAAATGAAAGTTGCCAAAGTTTTCTAAAAGGATGGACAAAAGTTTTTCAGATGGTTAAAAGATGAAAAAAAAAATGTAATCAAAATCTAATGAGAATGAGTGCACAGAGCTGCAACTTGGCAGTAGTTTCTGACTAATACATCAGCATTAGGATTCCCAAGCATACAATGAGCCAATCAAGATTTTCACGTATCATTTTTGCTGTTTCTGCTGCTATATGGAGAGCAGTGTTACCATCATCATCCTGAGACAAAATAAACAGCTTAGAACTTTAAATTAGAAACATAATAGCAAAACTTATTTCAGACAATAGGCGGACACTGGAATGTCAACTTTCAAATATTTATAGCATGTAACAATTTTTTGTTAAAAAAACATATTCCACCCTGTTTATCCTTGTGCATGTACACAAGCCAGCCTAAAATGTAAAAGATAGATGTGATAAAGACAACAGTAAATCAAAACTAATGCATACTTACTGTTTAGGATAAAAGGTAGATTTAAAGTTTATGCACTTTTCAATGTTGGTACAGAAGTTACGCTAGTAACACTTTAACAACCCCTGAACTCTGGCTCACTATTGAGGAGTTAAAATTAATGGTGAGGTTTCATTTGTAAAACTTCATCCTCCAAAAGTTCGGTGCAATCTAAAAACTGTCATCGAGAAGATTTTAGTTCCAGTCAGGAGCTACTTGTAACTGCCTAGTTGTCAATTTTAGAGTTCACCATAAAATGTTATGAACCAACTCTTAGTTTGAGATATTATGTACTGACTTTTATAAGAGGATACACCTCAAATTGTTAAATTGCAATTTGTCTGACAGATTAAATGCCTGCAATGGAAGCAAACACTAAACTTTCAAGTTTCATCTATATCATTAGATCTCAAATATTCCCAAACAGATGACAATTGTATAAACTTAGAGAGACTTCAATATTCCATTCTACATTTTCAACAGCATATGTAACTTTTTGAGTTCTAATAAGAATCATGTCCCTTAGATTAGTCAGTCCCCCAACCATTTATAACCATATAAATTATCATTAGGCTTAATTTACTCTGTGACGAAGAGGCTGACTACAGTGAACTGGAGACTGAACTCAGAAATCAATCAGTCATATGATGAAGTTCAATTCCCAATCTACTATAATCAAATAGAAAAATCATTTTATAATGTATCAGAGAGATCAAAAAGAGGAAAAAAGAAATCAGATCAAAGCACCATATCTTCGTTTTGAAACAATACAATAATAAGAGATATGAAACTTTGTCTTTATATTTACTTTTGGAATAAAATTTTAATTTATGACATTATTAATTAAAATTAACTAAACTACTTTGATTGGTCTTGATGAATTAATTATTTGTTTCTTATATAAAGAACCAACAGTAGTATAACACTTCGTGTAATGCTGTAGTTAAACAGAGTAAATTCGGAACTTGAATTAAAACCTGCAAATTACAATCTGCCCCAGTACATAGAAGTAGTTCAACACATGACTTAGCACCCCTAGCTAAGGCTATGTGAAGAGGAATGCCATTGTGCACATTACGAATGTTCACATCAACACCAGCAGCAAGAATAACCTACTCAACACCAAAAAACAGAAGTTAGTTAACATCAGATACAAAAGGCACATACTTCAGATACCAACATGATATTGAATATTGATGGATATTTAATCATTCTAATCAAGAATCTGGTTTACTCACCTTAACCAATTCAACATCGTCAGTCATAACAGCTGTATGCAAAGCTGTCCACCCGTGCTGTGAATGTTGAGCATATGGATCTGCTCCGCAGCAAGCAAAATTTGCACCAATTCTCTCTCCTCTATATTTTGCATGAGCAAACAAAATCAGATGATTTAACTATTTTAGAAAACAGAAGCATTATTAATTATTAGCATAAATTAGGAATACCTACTAGAAGAAAATGTGCACTGAACTTTTTTTGGAATAAAAAAACAGCAATAACAACAGGTATGAATAGAAAACTATAATAGCCCAATCAACAGACAAGATGAATTTTTAAATCATTATCAAGTATCAACCAATCATCCCAGATATTCATACCACTTTCATGATCTTTCTTGGAGGCAGCAGCCATGCACAAAGCAGTGCTCATAGGGCTTGGGATGTCAATTGATTCAGCAATCTCATCAGAAGTTGCAACTTCAGCAGTCCCATGTTTGAATTTAGATATCATTCCAAGTTGTCACACACAAGTGCAGCGGGCTGCAACATCAAAAGTGTAAAACTAGATGATCACAGATGCATGTGAGGCGAAATGATATCTATATTCAAACACCCACACAGAAGCAAGAATGCATTTAAAATGTTGCAATCCCATATAGAATTTCCAACATAAATTCCAACAAATATGAGAAGAAATAAAACACCCAAGAACTAAAAAACTAACCCCAAGAATTATGATAAAAAAGAAGCAATTTCCTTTAAAATTAGCTAAAATACCAGCTTCAGTGGTATTTAACTTGCTATTATATGATTGACCTACAGCATATGCTTTCAGTTTCCTAGAAGCAGTAGTAACGAACGGATTCATAAAATATTTTATTATCTTTACAACTTAAATAAGGACAAAGAAGAGGTGACCATGGTTGATTCAGACAGGAATAATTGATTTTTTTTTTTTCCAGTTTTCCCATCAGCAATATCACAGTGCAGAAATCTTCTACTGTGGTTTATTCAAAGTAAAAGAATAGACTACCATCTTTTACATCTAAGAAACCATTCCTTTGCCCTAGATATATTACGACCAGACCCAACTTACTCATCAGGAAAAACAAAACAACTGATACAGGTATAAAAACTCAAGCTTCACAAAGACATTTGTCAAAGTATCCTGATGATATCTATAATCTATCAGTATAGTCTAGCATGAGAGCAAAAACAAATGGAATATAACGCCAACAACTTAATAATTACTCTATCCAAAATAAAAATAGTACTAGTGATAAGAAATAAGAACCATATGTAGATCTATTCTCTATACAAAGGTCGTCAAATAAAACAATGATCATATCATCATACTATTGTAAGTATTCATATATTATGTAATTTATAAATAAATAAAAAATCTGTATTTACAAATATGGTTATTCTGAAACTTGATTACTAAATTATTGTAATATAAAGCATTACAATATGATTTTTTTTCCTTTTGCTCACAAAAGCTCACACTAAAAATATTGGCTTTTTATATTTTATAACCTTTGTAACCGCTCTTTTAATGGCTAATAATCATATTTATTATTAGAATATATGTTACAACTATTAGGTTTATCTCTTTTATGATAATTTGATGTAATGTTTGCCTATAAAAGACATCATATTATTCAGAATAGAATTATTCATTCTTCATATCTCTATCTTCTCTTTATGCTACCGTGGTATCAAGAGCTAGGTTAAGAGAAAGACAGCAGTCCAAGGGAGTGAGAGAGACAGTAGTCCAAAAGTGTGAGAAAAAAAAGAGAGAAAGAGAGAAGAAAATAATTGTCTCCCCAATGTCTTCTGAAAATTTTGTTCAACAGGCCATTCCACGTTTTGAAGGTCACTATGATCATTGGAGCATGTTGATGGAGAATCTCTTGTGATCCAAGGAGTTCTGGCAGGTTGTTGCAAATGGTGTGGCAACACCAAGTGATGATGTAGCTCTTACATAGGCACAACAAAAAGAGTATGGAGTGATGAAATTGAAAGACTTAAAAGCCAAAAAATATTTGTTTCAAGCCATTGATTGTTCTATCCTTGAAACAATTCTTTGCAAAGATACTTCCAAGGACATTTGGGATTCAATGAAGAAAAAATATCAAGGCTCCTCACAAGTGAAACGTGCTCACCTTCAAGCGTTGAGAAGAGACTTTGTAGTCCTTCAAATGAAAGAAGGTGAGTCAGTAACTGATTATTGTTCAAGAACCACGGGTATTGCTAACAACATGCAATTTCATGGTGAGGAAATGACTGACGCATCCATTGTAGAAAAAATTCTATGCTCATTAACACCAAAATTTGATTATGTTGTATGCTCAATTGAAGAGTCAAATGATATTGATGATCTTTCTCTTGATGAGCTTCAAAGTTCTTTATTAGTGCATGAACAAAAGATGAATAGAAGATCAACAATGGAGGAGCATGCATTGAAGGCTTCTACCAATACTCATTCCAACATCTCTAGAGGAAGGGGTAGAGGAAGAGGGTGTGGAGATCGAGGAAATAGAGATTTCAACAATAATTCTAAAGACAATAATGATCAATCTCAAGGCAATGATAGAGGAAGAGATCATGATAAATCAAAGGTATAATGTTATAGATGTCAAAAATTTGGTCATAATGCCTCTAATTCTTATACTAGATTGCCTAATCTTAAGGAAAAAGGGGAAAGTTCAAATTTTATCAAGGAGAAACAAGTGGAAACCATATTGATGGCTGTTGAAGATGCAAAAGACAGTGAGGCAGAAATCCGATATGTAGACACTGGTTGTAGTAATCACATAAGTGGAAGTAAGTCCTCTTTCTCATATTTAAATGAAGATTTTCATTCTACTGTTATCTTTAGTGATTGTTCTATTGTAAAAGTGATGGGAAAATGTGATATTAAAATAAAAACCAGGAATGGTTTTGTAGAAACAATTTCTAATGTGCTCTATGTCCTTGACTTGAAAAGCAACTTGTTAAGTGCTGGTCAATTGCAAGAAAAAGGTTATGGAATTTTTATTAGCAAAGGTACTTGTGAAATTTTTGATCCTGTTCGAGGTGCCATTGCAATTATAAAAATGAATTCAAATAGGTTATTCCCACTAAAAATTGAAAGCATTCATTCTAGTTTAATGGTTAAATATACTGTTTCTACTTGGTTGTGGCATTATCGTTATGGTCATTTGAGTTTTAGTGGATTGAAGACCCTTGAACAAAAAAACATGGTGATAGACCTTCCACAAATTATTACTCCTTCTCAGGTTTGTGAAGAATATGTTGTTAGCAAACAACATCGTTCTCAGTTCCCTAATGGAAAGTCATGGAGAGCAAAATGTGTTTTGGAATTGATTCATTCAAATATATGTGGTCTAATAAATCCTTCTTTCAATGGAGGTAAAAAAATAGTTCATTACTTTCACAGATGATTTTTCTAGAAAAACTTGGGTCTATTTTTTGCAGGAAAAATTTGAAGCTCTCTCTTCACTTAAAAGCTTGAAAGCTTGAGTTGAAATAGAATCCCAAAAGACTATTAAGTCTCTTTGAACAGACCGTGGTGAAGAGTATTGCTCAGATGAATTTTCTACTTTCTGTGTAAATCATGGAATCCGGAAGGAGTTGACATGGTACGGTGCCTCTTGACTAAGAGTGGCGTTTCAAAATAATTTTGGCCTGAAGCTGTGTTAATTGGAGCATGCACATCCTAAATAGAAGTCCTACATTTGCTGTGAGAAATATGACACCAAAGGAGGCATGGAGCGGAAGAAAACCAATAGTGGACCACTTTAGGATATTTGGATGCATTGCTTATGCCCATATTCCAAATAGGAGAAGATCAAAGCTTGATGATAAAGGTGAAAAATGTATCTTTCTTGGTGTTAGTGATCAGTCAAAAGCCTATAAATTGTATAATCCTACCACTAAAAAGGTCATTATTAGTAGTGATGTTATTTTTGATGAAGACAAATTTTGGGAAAATAACATAGATGAAACAAAGCAAATTCTTGCAAACTTTGATGAAGATAATGAAAATGAAGAGTTGTAGACAAGGGAGCCAGAAGAACAACGAATTCCAGCAATCAGAGTTGAAGATGAAAGACCTCAAAGAGCAAGAAGAAAGCCTGCATGGATGTTTGATTATGAGGTAACTGGAATTGAAGATCCCATTACTCATTTTGCTTTGTTTTTAGATTGTGACCCTACAACCTTTGAAAGTGCTGTCAAAGAACAAAAATGGAGAAAAGCGATGGATGATGAAATTGATTCCATTGAAAAAATGATACTTGAGAGTTGTGTGATCTTGCAAATGGACATAATACCATAGGAGTAAAATGGGTTTTCAAAATAAAACTGAAAGAAAATGGTGAAGTGGATAAATATAAGGCACGCTTGGTGGCCAAGGGTTACAAGCAACAGTATGGGGTTGATTACAGAGAAGTGTTTTCACCAGTTGCAAGACATGATACAATCAGGTTAGTAGTTGAAACGCACCGTTTAAATAAAAAGGAAAGAGAAAAAAATAAAATAATAATAATAATAATAATAATATAACAATACAAACTCCCCCCCCCCTCGGCTAAAACTCCCGAGACCCTTCTCCCCCTTTCCCGAAACTTCCATTTTCTTTTTTGTGCAGCAACCCACCCCCTCTCAAAGCTAACACTTTTGCCCCAAAATTTAATCTTTCGATCCTTCACTCATCTCCTCCCATGGTTCCGAAATTTGCAAGCTTTTTACATCTTTGGGTTTTTCCAAGCACGAGGAGGTGACAGGAAAAAGGGGAAAACACTATGCATTTCCTAGGTTTTTCTATTTCATCTCTTTAAGCTAAATGTTTATGACCCATTATGTTAGATGAGTATGTTATAGCACTGATTAGTCATATGTGTGAGAAAAAGAGTTAGAAACTAAGTATTAGAGATTATTGTGATTTTCTCAAAACCCTATGATGAGAATCCTGAAACTAGCCAAATACAGGCTAAAGGCCCAAGTGGAGAAGGATAAAGCCCCCGAGTGGAGAAGGATGAAGACCCATTGGCAGAGACACTATCAAGACTATTAATTGTTGCTGAAGGCCCAAACTAATTTAAAGGCCCAAGTTAAATATGTTTTTAGTTATAATTTTTATTTATTGTAATTTTGGCCCAAACTGTTTAGAAGGCCCATGTCTATTTTTATCTTTTTGTTCAGATACACTATAAGTATTGGTTTTTATTTTCAATAAAAAAACTTTTGGCATTTTGATAAAATTTGGTGAGAGTTTCTCTCTGGGTTACTTGTTGAACCAATCTCAGACTTATCAAGGTAATCCTTGTGGCGTCTACCCTGACTTATCTTCCTTCACCGGAAGTGACGTCTACCCTGACTTATCTTCCTTCATTGGAAGTGGCGTCTACCCTGACTTATCTTCTCTCTCCGGAACTGACGTCATCCAAAATCTCCGTAGCCTGTATCAAACGTTCCGCTCCATAAGGTTCACATGACCCTAGGTTTGCTAAAATTTGGGGATTTTGTCTAATCCCTTGTTCTATTATTTAAATGCTTAGGTTCTGTGGAAAATACAGTGGTTGACCTTCCTAACAGCGGTAGGAGTCAGTGATTGCGTTATTTAGGTGAGTAGCTAATATACTTAGCGATTTTCTTAAAGTTCATTTATGGTGAAGCAAGTATACTTCTAAACACATATATTTTTGGTAAGCTTTAAAATTTATTTTGAGATCTTGATAATATATAAGGATGAATGTTGAACTGTTTGTTTAATTTTATTTATGTTGAGTTCATGAATGATATATGTTGTTTGCTACAACGAAGAGATAATGTAGCCTATGAGTTGAATTCTTATAGTATAATTATATTCCGTTTGCTACAACGAAGAGATAATGTAGCCTATGAGTTGAATTCTCATAGTATAATCATATTTCCGTTTGCTACAACGAAGAGATAATGTAGCCTATAAGTTAAATTCTCATAGTATATTTATATGTCCCGTTCACTGCAACGAAGAGATAATGCAGCCTACGAGCTAAATGCCATAGTTATATAATTACCGTTCACCACAACGAAGAGATAATGTGGTCTATGTGCACATAGTAGAATAAATACTTGATTTTAAAGTAATTGTTTTGGATATCAGGTTAAGAGGAGTGTTGAAATTTATATTCTTTGCGTGTATTGATTTCCAAAAGCAAGTGTATTTTCGTTCATTATTTATTTAAATGTCATTTTAATATCTTTTGGAATGGAAAGATTCATGTTAAATGGTACTCTTTTTCTTGTTCGCTTTGTGTATTATGCTCTCACTAAGTCCTTGTGATTTACTCCTTATTTTACTTCTTTTCTCAGATACCCAGTAGTGGAGTAACCGATTTCTTGGGATTTGCTGACACACCCAGGAACTTGATTATCTTTTTGGTAGGTCCACATTGTGTCTGATGGATATTTTGGTTGTAACTCTAGTATAATGCAGCTATAGGGGCCAAGGTAGTAAGAGATTTAGAGAGAATTCTTGTATTTTGAAATGTAAATGATTCTCTCTTATAGATATGATGATGATGAATTTATGATATTTTGAGACACTTGGTGATTAGTAATTATAATCCACTTTGTTATTAAATGGATGAGATGAGATACCAGCATATGGATTTGTCTAGATATATATATTGTGTTCTTTTACAGGTTATGTTGTATAGGATAGGCTGACCAGACTAAGGAAGTCATAGTCTGTGCGCCGGTCATGTCCCAAGAGTGAGTCGTGACAGTAGTTGCACTAGCAGCACAAAATGTGTGGCCTATATTCCAACTAGATGTAAAGTCAGCATTCTTACATGGCTACTTGGAGGAACAAGTATTTATTGATTAACCCCGTGGTTATGTGAAAATTGGAAATGAGCACAAAGTTTACAAATTAAAAAAGGCTCTTTATGGACTAAAATAAGCCCCTCGAGCTTGGTATAGTCGCATTGAGTCTTATTTCATAAAAGCTGGTTTTACAAAATGCCCCTATGAGCATTCATTGTTTATTAAATTTAATGAAAAATGAAAAATGCTCATAGTATGTTTATATGTTGATGATCTTATATTTACTGGAAATTGTACTCTCATGTTTGATGAATTCAAGAAGTCTATGATGAATGAGTTTGAAATGACTGATTTTGGCATGATGCATTACTTTCTGGGTATAGAAATAGTGCAATCAGATGTTGGAATTTTTCTTTCTCAAAAGAAATATGTGAGATATTTTTGACAGATTTCAGATGCATGATTGCAATTTTGTAAACACCCCAGTTGAGTGTGATTTGAAGTTGCACAAAGATCCTGAAGGGAAGAAAATAAACAGTACATTGTATAAACAAATTGTGGGAAGCTTAATGTATCTTGTGACACCCTCTACCCCTCACATATATATTAATAAAGGAATAAAAATTCAAATATTAATTAAAATTATTTTTAAAACATTTTTAAATACAAGCCTTTCAAATGGGTAAAAGGCTCACATTCACTTTCTTCTACATCATATTCAAACTTGTCCAAATAAATAATAAAGTCATCTCGGCTCAAAGAAGACCATCTAAGTTTCATACAATTAATATAGAACCTATATCCTAATGTCACATCCTATCAGAGCGTGGTGTTCCCGTGTCCTCTAGCATGAGGTTCTTCATAGTCATTCACCTATTCATCTGCTCCCCCGAACACAAAGTTCAAGATCATCACAGGATCCAAACACAAACAGCAAACCGGGAGTGAGTTATCACATTTCTAACTACTAGAGAGAAACAACACAACATATAGTAGCCAAATACAATTTACTTAGCATATCTCACATTATTTCCTCACAACATATAGGACACCTTTCAATCATCAATCACTATACACAGGAATCACACACTCTGATCAAGACATAATAACACATCAATTTCATAATAAACAATTAGCAAGCGTATGTGACAGTTATGCTAAGACTCAAGCCTATATGCAATATGGTACCATGTCAGTGAAAAACCTCGTCGGGCGCCTAGGAGTACATGACAAGACAAACCACACAATAATAAGTCAAGTCACTCTCACTAGGTAATATCATAGGGAGACCAGTCATGGTCACAGTGTTTTGCGAGAATGTTCCAACCATATGGGATCAACATAGGCTTAAAGGAGCACTCAAATTGTGTGACCCCCAAGGCCTACACTCCGAAGAGTCCGTCAGGGCCTCTCCCTCCTGATTTAGGTCCAACCCAAAAAACATTTTAGCACATAGACTCTATCTATGAACTGTACAAAACAAACGACTACTCAATTGTTCTCAAAATAATTTTAACTCGTCGCCCTTTAAGGGTCTTATCATTAACTCGTCGCCCTTAAAGGGACTTAACATCAACTCGTCGCCCTAAAAGGGACTTAGCATTAACTCGTCGTCCTAAAAGGGACTTATGATCGTGTGATTGTACAATTCATAGTTCACAACTCAATGCACACAACACTTCAATGCACATATATATATCTCAATCATATACATACTCAATTTATCACATACACTTAATCCCAATCACAATGGTATAATCTCAATTTAACATGTTATCACACCTTATGAATCATATACACTTTATCTATGAACTATGCAATACACACATTTACTCAATTGTTTTCAAAATCATTTTAACTCGTCGGGTTCCCACAGTGGATCCCATCACAATACTCGTCGCCCTTAAAGGGTCTTACAATTGTGTGATTGCACAATTCATAGTTCACAACTCAATACACACATCTCATCTCAATACACATGTATTTCATCATCCGTCACATGTTCAATTTATCACATACTCACAGTTTGAATCATCATTTCATAACCTCAACATAACAATTTATACAAAAGATTTTATCACAACATAGGATGTAAAGCCTCTAAAATAGTTTCTCACAATTGTATCAAAATCAATTAATCAAAATCATGGGTTAAACACAAAGACATCAAGAGCACTCAAGTTTATCAATCAATTCTCATCAGGACATCAATTGATACATAGAACACAATAATATTGCATTTGTGACACCCTCTACCCTTACAATTATAACTAACTAATTAAATAAATCATACAAAATTTAATTAAAAGATTATAAACACATAATAATAAAAGAAGAAAAAAAACATGCAAAATTAATTAATAATTTTTCTTTTTAAACACATTTAATTTAAATCAATTCAAAAGGATAAAGGTTCACATCCACTTAGTGAAAACATAATAGAATTTATTTTTTTAATAAAAGGTAAGATTATCCCGGCTCAAAACAAGGTCGTTCACTCTAAATAAATAATAGAAAGAAACTAAAGTAGAAAAGTATAACGCAATTATATCATTCAGTAAATCATAACATGTGCAAATCATAATATGCGAAGTAAAATCCTATGCCCCAATGTCACACTTATCAGAGCATATCCCTATCACAGACTAAGTCTCTCCATCTCTAGCATGTGACTCATCATATGAAGCCTCACCTGAAACAAAGTGGCAATCAGCCCAAACACAAACACACACCAGGAGTGAGTTATCACATTCGTATATAATAAAACATTAGAGCATGTGAAACATATAATACTTAAATATGAATGTATATAAATAACATTACTGCACAAAATCGAACACATTATTCACACCCATTCAAGTTTATACACTCCATAAAATAACATCAACCACAATTGTTAACTCAATGAAATTCAAACACAAGCGTTATGCAACAATTATACTAAGACTCAAGCCTATATGTAATGTGGTACCATGTCAGTGAAAAACAACACTGGGGCGCTTAGGAGTACATGACAAAGCACACCACACAATGGGTACACTCGGTCACTCTCACTAAGTAACATCATAAGGTGACCAGTCATGGTTACTCTGTTTTGCGAGAATGCCCCAACCACATGGGATCAACATGGGCTTAAAGGAGCACTCAAACCGAGTATCTTTACCCCCAAGGTCTAGACTTCGAAGAATCCGTTTGGGCCTCACCTTCCTGATTCAGGTCCAACCACTAAAATATTTTTTTTACGCGCAGACACTATTTATGAGTTATATAATACCCACGACCTCACTCTTATATTTCAAACATATTTAACAAATTGCGCTATAGTTTAACCCTTCAGGATCCTAACTAGGAATCCTATAATTTCCTTTAACACTGCGCATAAAATTTCTCTCAAGGTAAACATTAGTCGGGTTATTGTATAACTCATAACTCACATGACAAGTAATATAACTACAAATATCAATCACACACTCATTCACAACCATATTTCATGTCTAAAGTTTAACATTTCACACTTTAACTAATTACAAAATATACTCAACAATTAAATAACAATGTATCATAATGATAATAACATACAATATTTAACTTCAAGGCTTATAAACAAATAACTATAAAATACACATAAAATATATATATAAGTATATTATATTCAATATATATATATATATATATATATATATATATATATATATAATAATCACAATAATATCAAATATATCATTAAGTAAATACAAATTATATATAATAATAAAATATGTATACTCATATTGATTTCTATGAACAACATGTATACCTATATTCTAAATATATTTCAACTAAGTTACCAACATCAAGAAAATGCCTAATTACAATGTGAATACAACTTTAGTTAATTTCTTTAAATGATTTTAGCCAATTCAATTATCCAACAATCCATACACATATGAATTTCATGACGAGAAATCACCCACGTGAAATAAAATATAAAGTTTGTAAAAAGAAAACAGTATCAATATATATGTACACGTATACACTGCGGTGTGAAAAAAATAAATAAAAAAAAATAAAAAGAACAAGATTGGAAGGCCAACATATCTGGTATAAACAAAATCACCACCACACAATTTTTATGCTAATTATAAAAAATTCTAATTCCTAAGGTACACACCTAACACAGGAACACATCAATCCTACAATAAACTCGCAACAGAACATTAATTGGTTCATCAAACACACTCAATCCGCGATTAAACATGAAAACATAATTAAATTCATAAACACCCCAAAATAACCCAAAAATTGACCCTCTAGGGATCCCTACACATGTTCATTCTAATTCCCAAGCGTGAGTAACTCATCCCTTATCTCGAGGTAGTCGCTTAAATGTTCTCTGTTAGCAATGGTGGCGTCTCTGGTGCTCTCTAGAGCTCCTCCTCTGATTGCTCTGTTAGGGTTCTTGTGCGTCAGAAAAGAGAAAGGGACAGAAGTGTTTTGTAAAAGCTACTCTAGGTTAACATTTGGTTTATATAGTGGAGATTTATGACCTAATTATATTTTTATTTATTTATTTAATTATTTATTAACTTATTACTGTATTATTTTTTTTTATTAACAATTACGGCTGTTAGAATTCCATCCCCTTAAAAAAAAAGTTTTGTCCCCGAAACTTACTAGTATCGAATAAGGTAGGATATGCATCACGCATCTGACCCTCTAGTTCCCAGGTGGCATCCTCACCCGAAGCACTTCCCCATACTACTTTGACCAAGGGAATCTCTTTCCCCCTTAGCTACTTAACCATACGATCGTCGATCCTCAGTGGTTGTGTTTCATATGTCAAGTTCTCTTTCACTTGGACATTGTCCAACTCGATCACGTGCGACGGATCATGGACATATTTTATGAGTTGAGAGATATGGAAGACACTATGGAGATTTGAGAGAGATGGTGGCAAAGCCACCTGATACACAACTGGGCCGACACGCTTTAGGATTTCAAAGGGACCAATGAATCTAGGTGTGAGCTTACGGGACTTCAACGCCCTACCAACCCCAGTCCACGGAGTGACTCTCAAAAATACATGATCACCTACAGCAAATTCAAGATCCTTTCTTCTCTTATCATAGTAGCTCTTCTGCCTACTTTGGGCTGCTCTCATCCTTTCTTGGATCAACTTGACCTTTTCTGTGGTCTGCTGAACTACCTCAGGTCCTAAGGCAATGCTCTCACTGGAATCTACCCAACATAGAGGTGTCCTACATCTTCTACCATACAATGCCTCGTAAGGCGCCATACCTATACTGGAGTGAACACTATTGTTGTAGGTAAACTCTATCAAGGGTAAGAAACTATCCCAACTACCCCTCTGTTCTAACACACAGGCTCTCAAGAGGTCCTCTAAGGATTGGATGGTGCGCTCAGTTTGACTGTCAGTCTGTGGGTGGTAAGCAGAACTCAACCTAAGCTTGGTCCCCAAGGCTTTATGAAGACTCTCCCAAAATTTAGAGGTAAATCTGGGATCTATATCAGAAACTATGCTAGAAGGAACACCGTGTAGTCTAACTATCTCACTGACGTATAAGCTAGTCAACCTCTCTAAAGAATATCTGATGTTTATTGGGATGAAGTGAGCAGATTTGGTCAACCTGTCTAAAATAACCCAAATGGAATCTAAACCTTTGGGGGTTCTAGGTAACCCCACCACAAAATCCATGGAGATGCTATCCCACTTCCACTCAGGTATCTCTAAAGGTTGCAACTTCCCTGAAGGCTTCTGATGTTCTATTTTAGCTTTTTGACACACTAGGCATGCAAGGACAAACTCATAAACTTCTTTCTTCATACTCGGCCACCAAAACATCTGCCTAAGGTCCTGGTACATCTTAGTCGCTCCCAGGTGGATACTCAGACTACTTCTATGGCCCTTTTCCAAGATCGTTCTCCTAAGCTTGGGTACACTAGGCACACACACCCTATCTTGAAACCTCAAGACTCCATCAATTCCCACTCTAAAACTACTTTTTCTCCCTGTGACTATGGACTCTAACTGAGCTGACAAGAATGGGTCAGACTTCAGACCCTCACGGATCTTGCTTAAGAGTTCGTTGGTGACTCTCAACATACCCAACTTAATGCTACTAGAGGTGATCTCACATGCAAACTCATGTCTCTAAACTGCTCTAAGAGATCCAACTCTCTAACCATCAAAGCAGACATTTGAAGGGATTTTCTACTTAAGGCATCAGCTACTACATTGGCTTTACCTGGGTGATAGCTAAGTTCAAAATTGTAATCCTTAAGGAACTCTAACCATCTCCTCTACCTCATGTTAAGATCTTTTTGATCAAACAAATATCTAAGGCTCTTATGATCACTAAACACCTCAAATTTAGATCCATAAAGGTAATGCCTCCAAAGCTTAAGAGAAAAAACTACGACTGCTAACTCAAGATCGTGTGTGGGATAATTCCTTTCATGTATCTTAAGCTGTCGAGAAGCATAGGCCACTACCTGTCCCCGTTGCATAAGCACTCCACCCAAACCCATCTTGGATGCATCACAATACACCACAAAAGATTCACTCGGGTTAGGTAACACTAAAACTGGTGCAGTGGTCAACCTTTCCTTAAGGGTACGGAAACTACTCTCACATTGGGCATCCCACACAAAAACTTGACCCTTATGAGTAAGCTTAGTCAAAGGCAAGGCTAGCTTAGAAAAACCCTCTATGAATCTACGGTAGTATCCTGCTAAGCCAAGAAAGCTCCTAATCTCAAACACTGACTTAGGACTCTCCCAACTCATCACCGCCTCTACCTTGGAAGGATCTACTGTTATCCCTCCCTTAGATATAACGTGCCCTAAGAAGCTCACCTACTCTAGCCAAAAATCACACTTGGACAACTTAGCATACAGCCTATTGTCTTTGAGGGTTTGCAACACAACTCTCAGATGCTCCTCATGTTCCTCTCTAGTCTTAGAATACACCAAGATATCATCTATAAAGACCACTACAAAACTATCTAGGTAGGGGTGAAAGATCCTATTCATATAATCCATGAACACACCAGGGGCGTTGGTCACACCAAAAGGCATAACCAAGTACTCATAATGACCGTAACGGGTCCTAAAGGCAGTCTTCGAGACATCTTCAGGCTTCACTCTAATCTGGTGGTAACCTGACCTAAGATCTATCTTACTGAACACACAAGCCCCTACTAATTGGTCCATCAGGTCATCTATCCTAGGCAAAGGGTACCTATTCTTAATCGTTACTTTATTCAACTGACGGTAATCTACACATAGCCTCATAGTCCCATCCTTCTTCTTAACTAACAACATCGGTGCTCCCCAGGGTGACACACTAGGCCTCACAAATTGTTTCTCTAAAAGTTCCTTTAACTGTTTCTTAAGCTCATTCAACTCCACAGGGGACATCCTATAAGGTGCTATGGATATGGGTCCAGTACCGGGCACTAGGTCTATAGAGAACTCAACCTCTCTCTCTGGTGGTAATCCTAACACCTCCTCAAACACCTCTGGAAACTCTCTCACCAATGGTATATCACTCACAGGGTTTGTAGTCTCAACACTCATACTAGCTAAGATCATGTATATCCATGCATCCTCCCTCAATGATGCCTCAACTTGGTTAGCAGACAAAAACATATCACCTTCACTCACACCAGACTCCGGAAAGACAATAGATTTCTCAAAACAATTTAATACGACATGATTGGAAGATAACCAATCCATACCAAGAATAACATCAATCTGACTCAAAGGTAAGACAACTAAATCAATTTGAAACTGTCTATCAGAAATTAAGACAGGACATTGCAAGCACACATCAGAAGTTAAAACAGACCCACTAGTAGGTGTATTCACAATCAAGTCAAATTTCAAGGAAGACACAGGCAAGGCAAGTTTTTCGACACCGACACGAGAAATAAATGAATGGGTCGCACCTGAATCATACAATACAACCAAGGGAACTTGACTTATGAAACACATAACTTGGATGAGTTCATCAGACTGTGCGGCATCAGCACCACTTAGAGCAAACACTCTCCCTGTGGTCCTTGGTCGTCCACTCTGATTATTCAGGCTTCCACTCCTCTTCTCCCTCCTCGGATATGAGCAACTGGTACTGAGGTGGCCCTTACCTTGGCAGTTAAAGCAAGTCACCTCTCTATTTGTGCACTCACGAGCAATATGCCCAAGCCAACCACACTTCCCACACCTGAGTGGTGTAGTAACAATAGCAGGAGCACCACTACCACCACTACCTCTACCCGCAGACTGAGACACCCTGTTAATTGGCTGAGAACTCCCACCAACTGGTTGAAGTCCTCCACTGGTCCTCTGTCCTCCAGAATGGTTTCCATATTTCCCGGGAGGGGCAGAATAAGGCTTAGCACGACTGTGAGTCACATGCTTCTTCTCTTTCCCATGACTAGCATTGGCATTCCTGTAAAAAGCAGTCTTCTCCCTCTGATCTTCATCAAAGATTCTACACATATTGGTCAACTGTGCAAAGTTATGAATACCGTGATAATTTGCCATCATCTTTACTTCTGGTCGAAGGCCATTGACAAATTTCACGCATTTGGACCTCCCCCCTGATAATGAGGAAAATACCTTACAAGGTTCTCAAACCTCGCTGCATACTCTGCCACCGTCATACTTTCCTGTTTCAGCTCGAGAAACTCCATCTCCTTCCTATTCTTCACATCTTCTGGAAAATACTTCTCCAGAAAAGTTTGTCTGAAAGTCTCCCATTGGACAACAACACCACCTGCTCCCTCTAAACGTGGGCGAGTGTTCTCCCACCAGTACTCCGCCTCATCTGCTAGCATGTGAGTAGCAAACAACACCTTCTGATGGTCCTGACACTCCATCACCCGGAAGATCTTCTCAATCTCCCTCAGCCAAGCCTCAACACCCTCAGGATCATAACCCCCTTTGAAAGTAGATGGGTTGTTCCTCTGAAAGCGATCTAACCCATGGTACATAGTTGCTCCTCCACTGCCTCCCTGATTGGCCATAACTTGCGCCAAGTTGTTTAAGGCCTCGGTAAGAAGTCGTTCTCGCTCATTTCTCGCAGCCATTACTTCCTATGTCACGCAAGAAACAAAACTTTGAAAAAAATAAAATAAAATATACCAACACAATAGAGTACACCTCTAATCAAACAAAACAAATACAACACATCAGAGTACACAAGGAAACACAGAAAGCTCATAACACACATGGCCGAAAGGTTCGACCTGCTCTGATACCACTAAATGTGACACCCTCTACCCTTACAATTATAACTAACTAATTAAATAAATCATACAAAATTTAATTAAAAGATTATAAACACATAATAATAAAAGAAGAAAAAAAACATGCAAAATTAATTAATAATTTTTCTTTTTAAACACATTTAATTTAAATCAATTCAAAAGGATAAAGGTTCACATCCACTTAGTGAAAATATAATAGAATTTATTTTTTTAATAAAAGGTAAGATTATCCCGACTCAAAACAAGGTCGTTCACTCTAAATAAATAATAGAAAGAAACTAAAGTAGAAAAGTATAACGCAATTATATCATTCAGTAAATCATAACATGTGAAAATCATAATATGCGAAGTAAAATCCTATGCCCCAATGTCACACTTATCAGAGCATATCCCTATCACAGACTAAGTCTCTCCATCTCTAGCATGTGACTCATCATATGAAGCCTCACCTGAAACAAAGTGGCAATCAGCCCAAACACAAACACACACCGGGAGTGAGTTATCACATTCGTATATAATAAAACATTAGAGCATGTGAAACATATATAACTTAAATCTGAATGTATATAAATAACATTACTGCACAAAATCGCACACATTATTCACACCCATTCAAGTTTATACACTCCAAAAATAACATCAACCACAATTGTTAACTCAATAAAATTCAAACACAAGCGTTATGCAACAATTATACTAAGACTCAAGCCTATATGTAATGTGGTACCATGTCAGTGAAAAACAACACTGTGGCGCTTAGGAGTACATGACAAAGCACACCACACAATGGGTATACTCGGTCACTCTCACTAAGTAACATCATAAGGTAACTAGTCAGGGTTACTCTGTTTTGCGAGAATGCCCCAACCACATGGGATCAACATGGGCTTAAAGGAGCACTCAAACAGAGTATCTTTACCCCCAAGGCCTAGACTTCGAAGAATCCATTTGGGCCTCACCTTCCTGATTCAGGTCCAACCCCTAAAATGTTTTTTTTTACACGCAGACACTATTTATGAGTTATATAATACCCACGACCTCACTCTTATATTTCAAACATATTTAACAAATTGCGCTATAGTTTAACCCTTCAGGATCCTAACTAGGAATCCTACAATTTCCTTTAAACACTGGTTGGGTTACTGTATAACTCATAACTCACATGATAAGTAATATCACTACAAATATCAATCACACACTCATTCACAACCATATTTCATGTCTAAAGTTTAACATTTCACACTTTAACTAATTACAAAATATACTCAACAATTAAATAACAATGTATCATAATAATAATAACATATAATATTTAACTTCAAGGCTTATAAACAAATAACTATAAAATACACATAAAATATATATATATATATATATATATATATATATATAAGTATATTATATTCAATATATATATATAACATATAAAAAGTATTAAATATATATTAATATAAAATAGTCACAATAGTATTAAATATATCATTAAGTAAATACAAATTATATATAACAATAAAATATATATACTCATATTGATTTCTATGAACAACATGTATACTTATATTCTAAATATATTTCAACTAAGTTACCAACATCAAGAAAATGCCTAATTACAATGTGAATACAACTTTAGTTAATTTCTTTAAATGATTTTAGCCAATTCAATTATCCAACAATCCCTACACATATGAATTTCATGACGAGAAATCACCCACGTGAAATAAAATATAAAGTTTGTAAAAAGAAAACAGTATCAATATATATGTACACGTATACACTGCGGTGTGAAAAAAATAAAAAGAACAAGATTGAAAGGCCAACATTTCTGGTATAAACAAAATCACCACCACACAATTTTTATGCTAATTATAAAGAATTCTAATTCCTAAGGTACACACCTAACACAGGAACACATCAATCCTACAACAAACTCGCAACAAAACACTAATTGGTTCATCAAACACACTCAATCCGCGATTAAACATGAAAACATAATTAAATTCACAAACACCCCAAAATAACCCAAAAATTGACCCTCTAGGGATCCCTACACATGTTCATTCTAATTCCCAAGCGTGAGTAACTCACCCCTTACCTCGAGGTAGTCGCTTAAATGTTCTCTCTTAGCAATGGTGGCGTCTCTGGTGCTCTCTAGAGCTCCTCCTCTGATTACTCTGTTAGGGTTCTTGTGCGTCAGAAAAGAAAAAGGGACAAAAGTGTTTTGTTAAAGCTGCTCTAGGTTAACATTTGGTTTATATAGTGGAGATTTATGACCTAATTATATTTTTATTTATTTATTTATTTATTAACTTATTACTGTATTATTTATTTATTAACAATTACGGCTGTTACAGCATTCATAATCATAAAGAAAAATTATAATTCAATAAACATCCTAAAATAAACCCAAATTTAGTTCTATAAGGATCCCTACACATATTCTCACTAACTCCCAATTGTGAATAACTCATCCCTTACCTCTGAGCGGACTCGCATGTCTTCAATTAGCGATAGTAACATCTCTAGCGGTTTCCTGAGGTTCCTTCCGTTATTCCTCCAACTGCTCCGATAGAATTCTCAAACGTCAGAGAGACGGAGAAGAGATTGAAACCTCCACTTGTACTGTCTTCATGCGATTCCTTTTTCTCCCTCCACGAGTATTATCTCGAAAATCCCACCGGTGTAAGTGTGCGCAATTGAACTTCGAACAACATATCCAAATTTCATGAAAATCCAACGGTCAACAAAACCGGGATCATAGTTTTACCGAGACAGTTTTGGGTTTCTATGGGAAAATAAAAGGCTACAATGCGAAGGGTTTTCCTCTGAGCTCATACATAATATCGAAATTCCTAACGGTGAGAATGCTCGGAATTGAGTTGCGAACGTGGTGCTCAAATTTCACAACGATCCAACGGTGAATGAACTCGAGATCGACGTTTTTCTAAGATAGGTTTGGTGGGTTGCGGGAAAAAGAAAGGGTTTTGAGAGGAGAAGGGGGAAAAACGAAAATGAGGCCAAAAAGAGACACCTGACTTAACATAACTATTTATACCTATGGTACTCAGCCTATTATTTGTTCTATATTTATTTATTTATTTATTTATTTTATAAAAAACAAACTCTATTTTATTTTCTATCAAACAAATAAATGAAATATCCTTTTTATTTTCTCTCAAATAATTATTTTAATTAATAATTATATCTCCTTATTTATTTATTTATAAAATCTCATCATTTTTCTAAAACTTTATTTATTTATAAATAACAATCCTTTTTAATCTAGATTACAAAAATTGGGATGTTACATATCTAACTGCAACTAGGCCTGATATGATGTATTTTGTAAGTTTGATTAGCAGGTGTATGGAGAATCCTACATAAATGCATTTACTTGCTGCTAAAAGAATCCTTCGTTACTTGCAAGGAACAAGAGAATTTGACCTATTCTATAAAAGAAGTGAAAAGTTCAATTTATTGGGATTCACTGATAGTGATTATGCTGGAGATTCAGATGACAGAAAAAGTACTTCTGACTATGTTTTTATGATGGGTCAGCAACGATCTCTTGGTCATCACGGAAGCAGCCCATTGTCACTTTATCCACAATAGAAGCAAAATTTGTAGCAGCTATGGAATTTGGCTAAGTCATATTCTTGAAGAAGTTCACTTCAAGCAACAAGGTCCAACTTTCATCTATTGTGATAATAGTTCCACCATAAAATTGTCAAAGAATCCTATTATGCATGGAAGAAACAAGCACATAGATGTTAGATTTCATTTTTTAAGGGACCTATCAAATGAAGGAGTTTTTGATCTTATCTACTGCAAGAGTGAAGAGCAGATTGCTGACATCATGACCAAACCATTAAAGTTGTCTGCATTTCAGAAGTTAAGGAATTTGCTTGGAGTCTGCATGCTTAATGAATCTCATTAAACTGATAGTTTATAAACTTTCAGTTTAAGGGAGGGTTTGTTGACTTTTTATATTCTATAACCTTTGTAACCGCTCTTTTAATGACTAATAATCATATTTATTATTAGAATATATATTACAACTGTTGGGTTTCTCTCTTTTATGATAATTTGATGTAATGCTTGCCTATAAAAGGTATCATATTATTCAGAATAAAATTATTCACTCTTCATATCTCTATCTTCTCTTTATTCTACAAAAACTCTCAATAGAATAAGGAACCAGAATGACAAGGGACTGTTGATTAAACCTAGATAATGCACAGAAGATGAAAAAAAAATCAATAAAGAGGTCTGCCCATCACCCTCAATCTCTCTTATTTTTCCAACACTATGATGTGTCTCACCTCCCCAAGCATATCTAGGTTCTGCAACAGATCGCTTCACGCATATCCGATCACCAATCTGTAAGATAAAAAATTGTTAATGCAACTCATGCAGGAGAAAAATAAACTGTCATAAAAGGGAAATTAGACTAACTTGTTTCTTACCATAAAAGGAACTACATGCTCAACCTCTTCCGGTTCACAATGCCATGAGGTTGGAAGATAACTCAGTTCTATTAACAGACTACTATCTGGTCTGATACAATATACAATGCCGATGCTTCCCAGTGTCACAGATCCTAATCCATACTTTGTAGATGTAAGAAAAGGACGAATGCAAGCCCAATCTCCAATCTTGAATTCTTGAACACGTTCCATCTCTTCTGGATCAGCATTCCATCCTCTGGATTGTCCAGGAAATCCAACTCGGATGATCATCATCAACACATAATACTGTTCCAATGCTGTCACGAGACTGCCCAGGTCAACCAAACCTGACATAGATAATTAGTCATTAATATCACTGAAAAATGAGTGCAAGAAATGCAAGCATATGTCATGCACAAGGCACAGATAATAAAATCTATATAGTAGATAGTCAACCATAGGTTCTTCTCTATCCTCTTTTTCTTTTGCACAACATCCGTTACTCCTGTGTTTAAAGAAAATTGAGAAGAAAATACATATCAGAGTGTTAAGACATCCACCCAAAAATGGGAAAAAACATACAAAGATTCCACCCAATGAATTGGCTCTCCAGCCAAATCCAATATCCTGTAAGAACCATCACAGGGGCATGGATTCTTCAAGGAATGCCATATATCCTAACAAATGAAATGTAGTCTACACGGATTAAGCACGCGACTTGCTCACTAGAGTACTCTATCTGAACGTTTTATTTCAAAAAATTTTTTCTTTCATAATCTGATTTGATCCCCTTCTAGCCAGAGTTTACAACTCATGATCACTATCTGGAAAGTAAAGACTGCCTGCAATACATGTTGGACTAACACAAATGATCTGCAATAAGAACAAAGGCCAAATATACATCATTTCCAGACATCATATGATGTTTTAGGAAGTGCTTGGCCTAATTTATTTTGGGTTTCTCTTCTCCTTATTAAGAGAAGCTGGACTCAAACAGAATTCTAATCCCACACTTCCACTGTGGGACTCAAGTCTCGTACCTTGCAATTGGATCCAAATATGACCTCTCCAATCTATTTAGATATTTTAAAGGATCATAGAAATCCCTCCAACAGAGGCATGGACACAAAGAAGCCATTATATTATATAATGCTTAGAATTGGATGTTACTGACGAATGGATGATTGGTGCTAGGGCTAATTAGTTCTGATTTAGAAGATGGTTCCTCTTGTAATTCATACTGTACATAATATAAACATATGCATGTACTGATGAAAATTCACACATACTTTTCCTCACTTATATTTGATATAAGATTTAACCTTGGCTTTTTTGCATCCTCTTTAAGCTGCACATGTTGTCCCCTGTCTAATAGAACGACTTTTACAACTTCATTGGCCAAAACACTATAATACTCTCCAGAACAAAATGAAACAATGAGATTATCTTTGTCTGGAACTCTCTGCACAAAGCTCACCTGCTTCTGCCGATCACCTTCCCACCCATTTGTTGGAGTTATGGAAGTTTTTCTAAACTTCACCCAGTCTCCCAATTCAAATCTAAAACAACAAACAAAAATTATAAAAAAATAGTTGGATGTGGTTAGAAAATAAATATGATATCACATCTATTGAATTTATGGGGCTTAAGGTAGGAAAGGAGGGAAAGAGAAAAAGGAGCTAAATTGTATTGTTTTCTCCGTGAAGGTTCTTGATAGTATTCCATTAGATTACAGACACTGGCACTTATTTATACTATGAATTAGGTCACTTACATGTGTAGTTCTATTCTACAAGTGCAAAAAGCACACTAAGACAATAAACTCCTAACCCTAATTAAATAAGGAAAATAATTACAAAACATAATGAAGTTAGGAAACAGCTAAAATTTCTTCCTATATTCGAGAGGTAATTGATATGACAAAATTAAAAAATTTCCTACGATATTCTAAAATATTTTAAGACATACAATGAAGATATTTCAAGAACAGTAAATAATAATAATAATAATAAAATGTCGTTGCCTTACATTGCAGGAGAGAGACAAACTCCTTTCTTCATGAGTGCCTCCATCAGATCTTCTGATATCCATTCTCGGGGAAGGACATCCAAGATGTCACCTAGAGTCTTGCCACTGAAATAAAACATAACTCTATAAGTCATAGGAGAGACTTTCTTTTGGAATGGAAAAATGAAAGTTGCCAAAGTTTTCTAAAAGGATGGACAAAAGTTTTTCAGATGGTTAAAAGATGAAAAAAAAAATGTAATCAAAATCTAATGAGAATGAGTGCACACAGCTGCAACTTGGCAGTAGTTTCTGACTAATACATTAGCATTAGGATTCCCAAGCATACAATGAGCCAATCAAGATTTTCACGTATCATTTTTGCTGTTCCTGCTTCTATATGGAGAGCAGTGTTACCATCATCATCCTGAGACAAAATAAACAGCTTAGAACTTTTAATTAGAAACATAATAGCAAAACTTATTTCAGACAATAGGCGGACACTGGAATGTCAACTTTCAAATATTTATAGCATGTAACAATTTTTTGTTAAAAAAACATATTCCACCCTGCTTATCCTTGTGCATGTACACAAGCCAGCCTAAAATGTAAAAGATAGATATGATAAAGACAACAATAAATCAAAACTAATGCATACTTGCTGTTTAGGATAAAAGGTAGATTTAAAGTTTATGCACTTTTCAATGTTGGTACAGAAGTTACGCTAGTAACACTTTAACAACCCCTGAACTCTGGCTCACTATTGAGGAGTTAAAATGAATGGTGAGGTTTCATTTGTAAAACTTCATCCTCCAGAAGTTCGGTGCAATCTAAAAACTGTCATTGAGAAGATTTTAGTTCCAGTCAGGTGCTACTTGTAACTGCCTAGTTGTCAATTTTAGAGTGCACCATAAAATGTTATGAACCAACTCTTAGTTTGAGATATTATGTACTAACTTTTTGAAGAGGATAAACCTCAAATTGTTAAATTGCAATTTGTCTGACAGATTAAATGCCTGCAATGGAAGCAAACACTAAACTTTCAAGTTTCAACTATATCATTAGATCTCAAATATTCCCAAACAGATGACAATTGTATAAACTTAGAGAGACTTCAATATTCCATTCTACATTTTCAACAGCATATGTAACTTTTTGAGTTCTAATAAGAATCATGTCCCTTAGATTAGTCAGTCCCCCAACCATTTATAACCATATAAATTATCATTAGGCTTAATTTACTCTGTCACGAAGAGGCTGACTACAGTGAACTGGAGACTGAACTCAGCAATCAATCAGTCATATGATGAAGTTCAATTCCAAATCTACTATAATCAAATAGAAAAATCATTTTATAATGTATCAGAGAGATCAAGAGGAAAAAAGAAAAAAGATCAAAGCACCATATATTCGTTTTGAAACAATACAATAATAAGAGATATGAAACTTTGCCTTTATATTTACTTTTGGAATCAAATTTTAATTTATGACATTATTAATTAAAATTAACTAAACTACTTTGATTGGTCTTGATGAATTAATTATTTGTTTCTTATATAAAGAACCAACAGTAGTATAACACTTAGTGTAATGCTGTAGTTAAACAGAGTAAATTCAGAACTTGAATTAAAACCTGCAAATTACAATCTGCCCCAATACATAGAAGTAGTTCAACACATGACTTAGCACCCCTAGCTAAGGCTATGTGAAGAGGAATGCCATTGTGCACATTATGAATGTTCACATCAACACCAGCAGCAAGAATAACCTACTCAACACCAAAAAACAGAAGTTAGTTAACATCAGATACAAAAGGCACATACTTCAGATTCCAACATGATATTGAATATTGATGGATATTTAATCATTCTAATCAAGAATCTGGTTTACTCACCTTAACCAATTTAACATCGTCAGTCTTAACAGCTGTATGCAAAGCTGTCCGCCCATGCTGTGAATGTTGAGCAGATGGATCTGCTCCGCAGAAAGCAAAATTTGAACCAATTCTCTCTCCTCTATATTTTGCATGAGCAAACAAAATCAGATGACTTAACTATTTTAGAAAACAGAAGCTTTATTAATTATTAGCATAAATTAGGAATACCTACTAGAAGCAAATATGCACTGAACTTTGTTTGGAATAAAAAAAAACAGCAATAACAACAGGTATGAATAGAAAACTATAATAGCCCAATCAACAGACAAGATGAATTCTAAAATCATTATCAAGTATCAACCAATAATCCCAGATATTCATACCACTTTCATGATCTTTCTTGGAGGCAGCAGCCATCCACAAAGCAGTGCTCATAGGGCTTGGGATGTCATGTCAATTGATTCAGCAATCTCATCAGAAGTTGCAACTTCAGCAATCCCATGTTTGAATTTAGATATCATTCCAAGTTGTCACACACAAGTGCAGCAGTCTGCAACATCAAAAGTGTAAAACTAGATGATCACAGATGCATGTGAGGCGAAATGATATCTATATTCAAACACCCACACAGAAACAAGAATGCATTTAAAATGTTGCAATCCCATATAGAAATTCCAACATAAATTCCAACAAATATGAGAAGAAATAAAACACCCAAGAACTAAAAAACTAACCCCCAGAATTATGATAAAAAGAAGCAATTTCCTTTAAAATTAGCTAAAATACCAGCTTCAGTGGTATTTAACTTGCTATTATATGATTGACCTACAGCATATGCTTTCAGTTTCCTACGGATTCATAAAATATTTTATTATCTTTACTACTTAAATAAGGACAAAGAGGTGGCCATGGTTGATTCAGACAGGAATAATTGATTTTTTTCTTTCCAGTTTTCCCATCAGCAATATCACAGTGCAGAAATCTTCTACTGTGGTTTATTCAAAGTAAAAGAATAGACTACCCTCTTTTACATCTAAGAAACCATTCCTTTGCCCTAGATATATTACGACCAGACCCAACTTACTCATGAGGAAAAACAAAACAACGGATACAGGTATAAAAACCCAAGCTTCACAAAGACATTTGTCAAAGTATCCTGATGATATCTATAATCTATCAGTATAGTCTAGCATGAGAGCAAAAACAAATGGAATATAACACCAACAACTTAATAATTACTCTATCCAAAGTAAAAATAGTACTAGTGATAAGAAATAAGAACCATGTAGATCTATTCTCTATACAAAGGTCGCCAAATAAAACAATGATCATATCATCATACTATTGTAAGTATTCATATATTATGTAATTTCTAAATAAATAAAAAATTTCTATTTACAAATATGGTTATTCTGAAACTTGATTACTAAAATTATTGTAATATAAAGCATTACAATATGATTTTTTTTCCTTTTGCTGACAAAAGCTCACACTAAAAACTCAATAGAATAAGGAACCAGAATGACAAGGGACTGTTGATTAAACCTAGATAATGCACAGAAGATGAAAAAAAATCAGTAAAGAGGTCTGCCAGTGTTAGGGGGAAACCAACAACCTGTTTGTTTAGCCCGCAGACAACATACATCAATAAAGAACTATCTATTGAAAAGGTAAGATCCATGACCTCTAAATTTGGAGAGAACTATGGAAGACCACAAACAAAATTTGGCATCAATAAGATAGTGTCCACCAGCAAATTAGAAAGTTTTTCAGTGGAATCAAAATTCAGAAGGAACGCACCATAATGAAGAGATAATAAGAATAAATGTCACTTATGTAAGATATTGAGCATTAGCAGCAATTATTCATTATACATTAAAGGATTTTAGAGAAATATATTGTCATTCTGTTCCAATTCCTATCCTAAATTGTACTCAATTGTACAAGCAGCTAAGAAATTACAGAAGTAGTCTGTATCAATTTTATCCAGCTAAGGTGCATGTTTCGACATGAGTTTGCTGCTCCATGCTACAGAAAAGCCATGCTGTCATTGCAGTGGACTGAGACAGCTAAAGTGCATGTTTCACATTGATCATAGGATATGCAAAATTGATGAGTAAGATCCATTTCTTTCTGTACCTCTGGAGTCCTAGACTGATTGACAAGTTTGGCAAACACATTTTAAGCTTAAGAAGAAAATTGATGGGAAATCTATACTTAAGACATATTCTTTGGATTCAAGATGGCAATTGATCCATTTCCCCCATTTTCCAGTATCACAAGGGCACAGTCAGCGGACTTCTTGGCAACTGCTCTATGCAGGATAGATTCACCTTCATCATCCACTGCATTAGGATCAGCTCCAGCTAATAGTAATTCCTGTTATTTTACCATATATTTATATGAATATAGCTCTAGTAAATGCAAAGACGAACATGAATATGATTAAAGTAAAACATACTCGCATGCATTCTGGTTGGCCATGATGTGCACAAACATGAGCAACAGATGGGCCAAAGCCATCTCTTAATTGTGGCCTCACATTAGCACCTCTTTTGATAAGACTGCGAACGCATTCTGGGGATCCAGCAGCTAATGCATAAACAAGAGGAGGATCTCCATCTTTGTCCAAGACGTCAACATTTGCCTCTTCATACTCCAAAATTGCCTCAACAAGTTCTGCACTGCCACATCTACAAGCTAAGTGGAGAGCAGTTTGTTCATCAGCATTTTGAGCTTCCAGCAGAGAAGATAGGCTGTTGCTGCCATAGTCTGATGCAGCCTTGAAAAGAAGATCACTGTACGGAAAGTACAAAGAAAAAGAATGAATTGCAAAATGAAAATGAAAGCAAGCTCAAGGAAGATTGTTTGTGACTTTGATGCACCAACTGACCTAACACTTCTAACATCCCCGAGACACACATTGATGAAGATGGAATGGGTTTTTCTGAGAAACTTCTAATTCTTTCACAGGGGACAACTCTATCACTGTATTTACAGAAATATAAAACATGTACAAGTCAATTGTTTGGCATCTATGACAACTGCAAATTTGGCTCATTTCCACACCACATATCAAAAACTATAAATAGGCTACATTTTGACTGCTCAATCAGATGTCATAAAACCAGCATAGAAGATACAAGTCATGGATAATTATAATGGGCTTACTTATCTGGGGAAGGCTGCGCGGCCATCCCTGCGAATAACGGAGAAATATTGCCAACATTGCAGTAAAACTAGACCTTTTAGATGGCTTGAACTGCAAGCACTCTCCAATCATCCTCCACAAATCACTAGGTATTCCACCACCAACCACACTGGCATAGTGTGGAAGCAGTTTCTTTGCCTTGACAACTGCTTGATAAATTTCCTCCGAACTTAAACCAGCCCAACTACACAAGCATAGAATTTGCGATATGCAACTTTAGAAAACCAGAATGTAAAGAAAAAGAAAAATTGAATGATGAGTTGATCCATGTACGGAACAAAACCCGTGCCCATCTCTACCAGTCTACAAGCAAAACTCCAGGCATCAGACTCTGCTGATATACCTATTGCATCATCCCAGAACAAATTTAATGATTTCTTCAGAAGTTGCCCCCAAGCCTCTGGAGCTGTATAATGTGGACTAAGCACGGTACATTCCATATACATGAGTGGGTGTTTGAGGAGTCATGCTCAGGTTGGCCCTTCCAACAGGAATGCTTCTTCAGAATAGCAGTAATCAGAAATCACAGCAAGGCCAGTTGAATCAAGAAGAAGATTGGATGTTTTTATATTCATGCAAACAATGCCTGCAGCATGTAACTCAACAATCCCTCGTGCAAGGTCTGCCCCATATCTACATTCGGGCAAAATTTGATGACACTATTCATACTTCATAGTTATCACAGGCAATTGATATGCAGTAAGGCAGAACTCGAACTTCATGGAAATGGCTTTTAAACTGCCCATATTGCATAAATAAGAATTAAGAAAAGCAAACCATCAAGTCATAGATAAAACGGTTCTGGTGAGAGTGAGACGTTTCAAATTTCAACATAATTTTAACCAAATAATTCAATCTTCTCTTTGTTTATGATTTATTTGCATGAAAACAGAAAAGGCAGCGGCAGAACACAGTTAACTGATAAAGTTGTATCAAGTTCCGGCAATAAATTTCTTGCCACAACCTTACCAAAGAAACCACATAGAAAAAGGAAATAAATTGCTGCAACCAGGAATTTGATTAGAGAATAAAAACAATAAAACAATGTTTGTTAGTACAACATCAGAATGCTTGAGTACGTTAAACATATCTATTGCCTTAATTTCATAATTTTTAATCAAATACATAGTCTGTAATATGTTAACACAGAAAGGGGTCTAACGTGAATCTTATTTAGCAAGATACTTAAAAACTGAAGTTTATAATATCTATTTACTTACTTTTTATAAACCCAACTGTATATTTAGAATTTCAAACCGTATTCAAGGTTTGTCATACAAAGATTAAAATAAATTTTTACCACACAACATATCTACAAATTATATTTTATTTCTATTTATAACTAATAATCATATCCATAGTTATCAAGCAATAAAACAACAATTAAAAGACAAAAAATCACTTGCAGAAAACTCCAACAGCTTGTCTCCTTAAAATAAGATAAATGTAAGCCAACTGTAAATGCTGGATTTTCCTACCATAGTAAAAAAATCTTTTACATTTATTTGCACAAAGATTTTAAACTCTAAAACTGAAAGTATATATCTTATTTTGATAATTGAATATGCATGAGATACTTTTACTTGAGATGGAGAAGAGATATGAGATACCTCCATCTGGAATGACAATGATGTGACACTCTCTATCTTACACATATATATACTAATAATAAAAGGAATAAAAAAGCATAACTAATTAATAGTTTTCAAAAACATTTAAATAAAAGTATTTCAAAAGGGTAAAAGGCTCACATTCGCTTTAATAGTCAAATAAAACTTATACAAATACATATTTAGCTCGGAGCAAGACTGTTAAAGTTTACAAAAGAAATTTTGTTAAATAAGTGAGATAAAATAAAATAAAATAACATCGTGCAATTAAAATAAAAACTCATTCTCAATGTCACATCCTATCGGAGCATTGCGTTCCAGCGTCCTCTAGCACTGTTATTTAAAGTCATCCACCTAGTCATCTGCTCCCACGAACACAAAGTTTGAGATCATCACAGGATCTAAACACAAATAGCACACAGTAAGTAAGTTATCACATTTAAAAAAAATACAAATAAATAAAGACATAATCCAAATATATTATAAAAATATTTATAACATAGTTCAACTTAATACAACTCACATCACTTCACCACTTGATCATTTAAAATTTCATTCTTCAATCACCTATCACATTATATATGAATCACACATTCAGGTCAAGATGTAATAACACTCTTCAATTTCATGATAAACAATTAGCAAGTGTTATGCAACAATTATACTAAAACTCAAGCCTATATGTAATGTGGTATCATGTCAGTAAAAAACCACCCTGAGACACTTAGAAGTACATAACAAGACACACCATACAATAGGTATGTCAGGTCACTCTCACTAAGTAAAATCATAAGGTGACCAATCAGGTTCACTCTGTTTTACATGAATGCTCCAACCATATGAAATCAACATAGGCTTAAAGGAGCATTCAAACCGAGTGCCTTTACCCCCAAGGCCTAGACTCCGAAGAATTGGTAAGGGTCTCACCTTCCTAATTCAAGTCCCACCCCTAAAACCATTTTTGCACGTAGATACTACTCATGAATTATATAATATCCACGACCCCACACTCGTGTTTCAAACACATTCAACATATTGTGCTATAATTTAACATTGGTTCCTAAATATGAATCCTACATTTTCCCTTTAACACTGTGCATAAACACTTTTCTCAAGGTAAACACTGGTCAGGTTATTGTATAATTCACAGCTCACAGTACAAGTATTGCCTTATCAAGTGTTAACCATATGCTTATTCACAATCAAATCTCATGTCCACAATTTAACGTCTCATAATGTCACAATCCATCATCACATGTTTACGTGTATCTCACAAATTAACACATTCAACTTTGCACTTATACTCAATCTCAATAACAATGTTATAATCTCAAAGCAATGTGTTATCTCACAATTCATCACATATTCAATTTATCACTTATACAAAATTTCAATCACAATTTAATGATCCTAGTGTAACTATTTATCATGCTAATCTTATCCAAAACACAAATAAATCATACAAAAATGTTTCTCACAACACAGAGAGTAAAATCCCTCAAATAGTTCACATAATCATACAGAAAGAATTACAATACAATAAACATCCTAAAATAAACCCCAATTTGATCTCCTAAGAATTCCTACACATATTTATTCTAATCTCAATGGCGATAAACTCAACCTTTACCTCTAAGTGGGCTCATGTATGTAGTCCAGTAATGATAGCGGTGTCTCTGGCAATTCCTTAAGATTCCTCAAGTTTTTCCTCTTTTTGCTCTGTTAGGGTTTCCAAGCATTAGAGATAATGAGAAGATATTATAACCTCCATTTTACTGTCAACGTGCGACACTAATTTCTCTCTGCAAAAACAATATTCCGCACATCCCAATGGTGATTTGCGAAAATGAATTCCAAAGCTTGTGTCCAAATTTTACAATGATCCAACGATTAACGAATACGAGATTGTAGTTTTACTAGGATAGGTTTTGGGTCTCTACGGGAAAAGAGAAAGCTACAATACAAAGGGAATCTTTATCACCTCTGATGACATTGTTTCACAAATTCTAATGGTGAGAATGTTCAGAGATGAGTTCCAAACCTGGTGCTCAAATTTCTTGATGATCCAACGGTTAACAAGTTTGAGATCGTCATTTTACTAGGACAGGTTTAAGTGTATGCGGGAAAAAGAAAGAGGGTTTTGAGAGGAGGAAAAGGGAAAACGAAATTGAGAGGAAGAGAAACCGCAAAGACTATCGTTTGTCTGAAAACTGACATAGCATGTCTCTATTTATAGCTAGGATATTCTCAACCTATTATTTACTCTATTTTCTTTATTTATTATTTTACAAAGAAATACTCTAATTTATTTTTTATCAAATGAATAAATCAAATATCTTTTTTTTATTTTCTTTCAAACCATTATTTTAATTAATAAAGTTATTTCTCCTTATTTATTTAATTATAAAAATCTCATCATTTTTTTTCAATTTTATTTATTTTTAAATAAAAAAAATTTAAATTTATTTACGAAAAATGGAATGTTATAGATGAGATTATAGATACCTTCATATGGGATGAGAAAAAGATTCTTGACACCTTCATCTATGATGGGGATGGTGTAGTGAGACATTATTGCATGAATATGAGCTCATACATCATTTGAAGAGTATGAGATCCACACTGGTTCAGGAACCAAATAGTTGAGGCTAATGATTCTGGGAATCACTATGTTGTGTTGTGATATTTGTTAGTTTGTTCAAGAATTGAATGTAGTGAACTGTTGATGTTTATTGACCGGAGTGTTATTTCATTGTGTGAATAATTTGTGATTGTTTATAAGTATGTATATATTATTTTAAATTTAATTTTGCGGATACAATGATTGGATTTTTAGGTTATTGCGTTGGTTGAGAACATTATTTGCGAAATCTTTTAGAAATTGTTTTATTCAATAGGATTATTATCTCATTAAAAGTGTTGTTTTCAGAGTTCAATGAAGAAACTTTTCAGACGAAGGAGAATTGAATACTTAGTTTATTGTTAGTTCAACTTTGTAGATACCCATATTTGAGGATACAATTGTTTAATTATGTAAGGACTCATTTATTATAATATTTGAAGTATTTTGAACCAATGAAATTTCTAAATCCATATCTTATAGGCATTTTAGAGTATATTTTTATTACGGGTTGTTATTATATCGAAGGACGGTACATCTCACATGATGCTTTATTCATTTGGGAAACTTTTCCATTTCGTGGAAAACTAAAAAAGCAACCCATGATTTCATGCTCATCCACTAAAGTTGAATACCATTTCATGCTAACGATTATTTACGAGTAAAAATGGTTAAAGAAAATTCTTTTCAACCTTAGTATCTCACGTTCTCAACCTATCCATCTTCATTGTGATCACCACCAAAAAGTTAGGGTGTGTTTGGATTGCATTTTCATTTTCTGTTTTTCATTTCCTGTTTTCATTTTCTGAAAACTGTTTTTATTTTCAAAAGATTAGAATTCTGAAAATATGTTTGGTTTGACTTCTTGTTTTCTGTTTTTAGGAAATAAAAACACTGAAAATTTATGATATATTGATTTCTTGTCTTTTTTGTATTTTTAAATTTGCTTAAATTACATTCATTGTCATCTCATTTTCATTTTACCCAAAATGAAGTTCCTGTTTTCAACTGAAAACATTGAAAATGAAATTTTATTGTTTTCATTTTCTGGTTGTTTTCTATTTTCATTTTCACTGAAAATGTTTTCAAAAATCCAACCAAACACATTTTCATCACCATTTTCTGTTTTCAGTGAAAATGAAAACAGAAAACAGGCAAACCAAACACGCCCTTAGTTTTTCATGAACTTACCAAACATATCGAAGTTGACTGTCATTTTATTCATGATGAAATTCAAAATGACAACATTGGACCTACTTATGTCTAGATGTGAAAATGGTTTAGACAGAGTCAAACTTTACCTAAGCATAGTCTAACCCACTTTATATAGCCCAAGCATAAACCTATTATACGTGACCGTCTTATTTTTTATGTTTGGCCCTGACATTATATAAGTACACTGATCCTTAAACCAATTTAAAGGCCAATATAATTTTAAGGTATCTTTTGTGCATAATCACCTCAGCCATATCAAATTTGACTTTTGCCACCATGTTACTCACTCTTCCGATTTATTCTAATCACATGTTTTTAGATTTTTTTTTTTAATAAGAACACTAGTTGCATTACTTCATACTTGCGTAGAGAAAACTTAAGGAAATAGGATTTCTAATTTTATTTTAGATTATAATATTATATATCATATTAATAATAATATTTTTATTTAAAAATATATTATTGCTAAATGGATTAAGCCATCAAATCTCATAAGTTTTTCTTAAGACCATGTCTGGCCTTTTTAACTAAACAAGTTTTTTAAAAAAAACTCAGTTTGATTTTTTTTGCTAAATGAGCCTGACCAAGTTGCCATAGGATCTAACCTACTTCTATCCCTTCTTAAGACCTCAGACTTGATTTATATACTCACCAAAGCACTTGGTCCAACTAAGTACTCGATTTACTTATTGCACAATATGGACATTTGCGATTTGCATACTCCAACTTGAAGGGAGTAATGAGATTATTTGTACATAATCATGTATATCCCTAATTATTTGTCTATCTTTATGTAAGATATCCAGCATAATTGTTCATAATTTGTATATTAGACAGATTTTTAGGACAAATTTCATAGGACATTTGTAGGGATATCACTCATGTATGTGCAAAGAGTACGATGAAAGAACAAGATCATTGAGCTGGTGTACAAGGAAGTGGAGCATCTAGGAAGGTGTACAAGGTGGTACATAGCAATAGTGAGCTGGTGGAGGTAAAGCACCTACAAATGTAGATAAAAGTGTTGGTTTTTGAGGAAGATGATGAATTTGATGTTGAAGTTGAGACGTCAGGGAGGATTAGGCACAAGAATATTGTGAGGTTGTGTTAATGTAGAAAAAAAGAAAATGGTAATTTCATCATTCAACATAAAATTATAACCATTAATTAACACCATTTTATTAAAGGGAGTCAAAGTGATGCCAAAAAAACTAAAAATTGGAGTATTAGGTAAAATTGGAGTAAAATATAGGTAATGCAAGTGCAATTTACTTTTTTTTTTTCATTGGAGTTTAAAGTAAATGCAAAATAATCTTTCCAATAATTTTATTAATATGTAATCAGACTTCTTAAGTATTTTACAACGCCATTTACATATGTATTCTTACTAACAAGTTAATTACAAATAATATAATAAATTTTTTCCATCCAATAATTTATTATATTGCTTTAACAACTTTTGATTTAATTGTAAAGAAAATAATAAACTGTCTAGTTTTAATATGTAAAAGTTTAAACATTTTTTGTTCCTTTGTCATTTTGTTGATATTTTATCTTGTATCATCTTTTTGTTATTATATTTGTACTTTTACTACTATACTATAAATACTATATCTTAATAATAATTTTACTTTTATTTTATATCTTAAATTTACAATATGTATTTTTTGTTTAAGAAAAAAATAATAGGCTTTAATGAGTCTTAATTAGAATATGAAAAATAACACATGATATGATATATGTTAATGGATGTGATGGTGAAATGAAAAGATTGGGTAGGTGCCAAAAAAAAAATTGGTGAGAAAAAAAATGAATGAAGCCAAAATCTAAAAAACATTAAGATCAATAGTAATGAGTGGACATAAAAATGTCATTTGAATCAATAGTCATTTTTTATTAATTGTGTAAATATCAATAGGTACATCAAAAAATTTTATGGTATGTTATGCATGTTATGTTATTTTTTCTTCTAATTAAACAAATGAGACTCTCAACAAAACTTTAATCAAAACATTATTTTTCTTCTATTTAACCTACATCTATTCTTTAATTTTTTTAATAAGACATATTTTCCAATTATTTTGTCTTTTTCATTTCCCACATATAATTGGTTTTATAATTGACTTTAATTGAGCCTTATGGGACGGGCTATAATTTATTAATGATAGAAAATGTTGAATGAAGAATTCAAATCTGCCGGTGGCATGAAAATGCAAGATGACAAGCAAGTTGGGAACTGAATGTGCAATTTATTCCCTAACTTCCTAATAAAGCAGTTTTATTTCTATATATATATATATTACACTTAAATGAGCAAAGTAACTAAAATGTATGTAAATCATCTAGTAAGATAAAATCGTTATGGTATATTTAAATGCATGTTTGGTTAAAGTTGTGAGAGGTCAAAAGTATTTTTATCCTATAAGTAACATTTTTTCTTATTTCATTTGGTGTATTAAATTTTTTTATTGTGTATTAAAATTGAGAAAAATATTTACCAACTCCAATCCTAAGATAACCTAAGTTATATTAAGATTGGATATACTGGTTTTGGTTTTGGTAGTGATAGTTGGTTAAAGTTGTGAGAGGTCAAAAGTATTTTTATTCTATAAGTAACATTTTTTCTTATTTCATTTGGTGTATTAAATTTTTTTATTGTATTAAAATTGAGAAAAATATTTACCAACTCCAATCCTAAGATAACCTAAGTTATATTAAGATTGGATATACTGGTTTTGGTTTTGGTAGTGATAGTTGTAAATTTTCAGGGATCCTTATAAAATACCAATAAAATATAAATATCAGGAACACATTACCTTAGATTATCAGGAAGAGTTTTAGGAATACTTGGGTCCATCATGATTGATGAAAAAAACACAAGGGAAATTGAATCTTTATGTGATTTCTTATCTATGTGCTCTTCATAGGACCTGTTATAGAATGCTAACAATGTAACCGGTGGCTTCATGGTTCTTCTTCAACCGAAACCTTTTTATTCTTTAATAAGACCTTCATAACTCTTCAGGTGGGGAAAAGAGAAACTATATGTGTGTCAGCGGCTCGGTATATTGGGGACCATATGTGTCAGCGGCTCGGTATATTGGGGACCATAGCCTTCTTATAATGTGTTAACCTAATAGGGTTCTCATTATCTTCTAAGTTCATTTAAGTCCATATCATCTGATCACATAAAATTAAAACCCATTATGAATAAATAACTAAAGGAATTGTCTTATTATATTAACCCACATTAATTATTAAATTAGAAAATTTCAACAATCTCCCACTTGGGCTACATATATATTGTACAAATTATATAAAGAATCTTTAAAGCGTGCATATGTATGCTATTTATTTTTAAACTTTCACCTTAACAATCTGGTTCATCTCATGTATCAATAATGGAATCATCGCGGCTTTTGTCACTACAACAAATGTAACTAGACCCCAATGACCACCACATTAATACATTCAATGACATAGGTCAATATGGATAAATAACATGGAAATTACATGTAATGTGATCTTAGTCATGTCTATTTCCAACTGATCCAAACTTTATTCTTTATATAGATCAATCCAAACACAACATGCTTGTAAACTGTAAGATATATAACATAAGTAAGACTCCCACTAAACTAAGGTACTATCAGGAATTACACCCATATGAACAATGTGCTCATGAAAAACTTTAAGTGTCATACCTTTAGTAAGTAAATCAGCTAGAATGAAATGAGTTCCTATATGTTCTATACAAATCTTTATTTTTTGAATTCTTTATTTAAGAACCAAATATTTTATGTCAACAAACTTTGACTTAGTTGAATCTTTAATGATATCATTAAGATATTGTTGCAATAAACATCTGATGGCTAATTAATGTTGGCAACAACAAGCAAGCGAGTTACAATAATTTAGGTATGATGTCTCATAGCTAAATATTAACTCCACCAACACGATTAAATGTGGATCCTTATGTGGAGTGATTACTATTAAGACATTTCGAAAAAATCAAAGTCATAATACTCAATGATCTCTAAACTTCTAGACTTTTGATATGAAAACATGTAATTTCTTGTTCTCTTCAATTAACGCATAATGTGTTTTACTATTTTCTAGTGTTGCATACCAAGATTAATCATATATCACCTTAGGACCCCCATACAAATTATTTTATACATGCATATTTGAGATTTAAATAATGTGAGTAATTTAAATCATAGTAGTAGCAACAACAATTAAAGAAGAGAATATAAACATACAATACAAAAATAATATTTATGGTAAATTTCAAGAGCCAAACATGATACCTAGCGCATCATTAATCCTCAATCTTTGGATCGAAAAAGATTAATTGCAAGTGATACTCTCAACGCATTGATCAAACATTGGTAATAAGTCCTGTCAAACAAAAGTTGTCGTTGGACACTTCATTGCTCACATGAAAAACTTATATGATAATTACCCCGGTCAAATAATGATTGCCTTTGAACATTTCATTATTCACATGGAAAATCACACTATTTATAATCACCACATGTTTACCATCGCAAGCAATAATTATTCTACCAAATTGTGTTTTCCTTTGGGCCGAGCACAATTCGCATGAATAATTTCATGCAACATCCATGTAAATTCAATCAAATCAGCTTATGCAATACTTTGACAACATGTTGTTTCAATCAATTAAACCAAAAAATACAAGACAATTTAATATAATAAATGAGAGGTATTAAAATTACACAACTTTCACATATAATTTAGTTATATAAAAAATATATAATAAAACATGTAAATATTTTACGGAACACACCCATTACAAGATACCTAACACAACATTAATTTCTAGATAAATTAATTTGTAATTGGTACTCTTAATGCAACGATCAAATATTAACAATAAATCTGTCAAATAATAGTCTTTCTTTGGACCGACTATTATTCACATGAAAATACCTTATAATTGTCACACATTTATCATCACAAATATAAAATATTATTTGGTCAAATTGTGTATTCCTTTGGTCTGAACATAATTCACATAAATGATTTTATACAAAAATTTGTAATTTTAATCAAATTAATTTTCACAATAGGGATTACCTTGACAATATATCGTAACAATCAATTTAATTAAAAAAATCACTAGATATGCAAATAAATGGAAAGGATATGTTAAATTAACTTCCATCACGATACCAAAAAAATATAAAACATTAATTACGACAAGTAAATATCATATCCTTAAATTATATTTAATGCTATCATTGATTTACACTTAAAATACCCCAAGTAAATATTGCATCTTTGTTTTGTTTCTTTTGCTAAGGGCACCTTTTGTTTTCCCCTTTTTTAACAAAAAAACAACAACAACAACAACAACAACAACAACAACAACAACAACAACGACAACAACAACAACAACAACAATAATAATAATAATAATAATAAACAAAAACAAAAATTATATGAGCAAAAACTTTTTTATATAACTTTTGCCCTTATACTTCATGGAGATGAGTTTAGCCAAAAGGTTACTCGTTTCCGCCTTTTCGTTTTTGGCAAAGTATTATTCAATTCCCTCAAGAAGAGAAACTATCTATGTGTCGGTGATTCAGTATATTTGGGGGACGATAGCCTTCTTGTAATGTGTTAATCTAATAATGTTCTCATTATTTTCTAGTGAGTCAACACTGACATCTGCTGCTCATTTAAATTCCTATCATCTGATTTAGTTGTTTAACCGAGATTACTTAATTTGATCACATAACATAAAATCCAATAACAATAAATAACTAATATAATTATCTTATAATATTAGCTCATATTAATTATTATTGAAATAAAATCCAAACAATGATTAGATAAAGAACTCATGTTTGTTTTTGAGGAACCTTTCTCCTAAATAAATTCTAAAATATAGTAGGTTCATTATTTTCCGAAAATATCCCAAGTGCCAAGACAGTGAGCAAAATACAGCTGTTGTTAATATCAGTATTGTAGGGAAGACTATGGTAACGGTTGACTGGCCAGCAAAGAAAAAGATGTTCACCAACCCAAATTAAAGCAATCGTACTCAAACGCGTGACACACAGTGATTAAAAAATGTCATGGAAAATATTCCAAACGCTACCCTCTGTAGAATTATAGCCACTGATTCATTCATGGAATAAAGCTCACACTGATATTCCTAACATGTGCTACTGTATTTGCTAGCAAAGATCGTTCATAAAAATAACTTATTACTTATTTCATCACTTCATTAACCCTGCACTGAATCTGGCCAGCCTCAATATATAAACTTAATGGTGTACATTTGAGTTATTTAATTAATTTGATCAGAGTTTGTTATGCTCTGTTGAGCTATTTAAGTTGTTCTTTTTACACATGTTCATTAAATTAAATATGTGTAAGATGTTAGATATCTTGAATTTAATTAGACTAACTATGTTGGTGTTTCTTTATGTATATCTGAGATTTATATTTGTTTTGTAATAAAAAAAATCATTTTTTCTTAATATTTTAATTTTTTTTACTGCTGATGACTTAATACAAACTTTCTTCTTTATCCGAGCTTGGTGGGATCACCTATAATTTATTAATGATAGAAAATATCTTCTTGCAATAATCATGTCTCAGAAAGCTTGTAAAATAATCGGTATTATTTTGCAGACCCGAAAGTTGATTGAAGACTTAAAATTTGCTAATGACATGGAAATGCAAGGTGGCAAAAGCAAACTAGAAACTGATTCCAAAACTCTATTAAGAATATTATGCGAAACAGTACAAAATACCCAGTTCTTCTGCTTAGAGCTTGGAATGTGTATAACAAAAGGGACTGGCAAAATTTTCATGTTGATGTGCTAGCTTTATGTGAATATCAGTTGCTGCCATTTTTTCATTTTTTTGTCAGAATTATTAAAAAATAGCTATTGGTCCGTTGTGTGGATTTATAAATAAGACTTAGAATATATTTTGATTCTTAATAAATATAAAAAAATTATTTTTGTTTTTAGATAAACTTTTCTTTACATTAGATTCTTAATAAAATAATTTTATTTTTGTCCTTGATACTTTCTGTTAGTCTATTATCAATTAGTTAATTTTTTATTTTTTTCCTTAATAAAAAATTTCATTTGTTAATAGTCGGTAATACATTTTTTTTATTTCTCAAACAATAAACACAAAATTTATTAATTCAACTAGGACAAATAAAATATGAAAGACCAAAAAATAAAATTGTTGTTTTACTATAAAATAAACATACATATCAGGTATTTATTAAGAATAAAAACATATTTAAGTCTATAAATAATTTAATTAATATAGTTTTGAGATATATATCTAAATATTTTTAAAAATATTACATTAAATTATGAAAGTAATTCAATGTAAAATGTTTGTTGGAATTACATATAAAAACATGTTTAAAATAACATATATTCATTGTATAAATTATTTTTAAATTAATGTTTGTATGTGATATAATTTGAAATTGTTAAAAGTATTGAAACAAAATAAATATTTTATTAAATTATTTGAATAAAAGTGTAAAAATATTTCTTGAAATTATACTATAAAATAAATATTTCAAAAATAATATTATTTATACAAATTAGAAAACATTAACATGATATATGATATGATTATCTGATGTAACTTTCTCTCTATATATATATATATATAAAGGAAGTAGGTGGAGCAATATCATAAATATATTTGTGGTAAGTAAATGAGAAAAAAGTTTTAATTGAACTTAATTAGAATATGAAAAGAAAATAATTGAGGTTGTTATGATTTGGGAAGGCAAGGTTCAGACCCCTTTTGCAGTTGTGCAGAGAGCTAAAAATGGCTTTGGAGAGTGGAAAACCCTCGTTCTTCATGTTCTTATTCTACTAATTATTCTTAATTAGATTCTAATAAGCAGTTGCAACCGCCTAACAGAGTGCTGTTTTTGGTCCCAAAGGTGAGTTTGGAGTGGAAATCTGCATAAGGGATGAGACTTCACCCGTATGCAATAACTAGTTTGATAAAAAAAACTCAAATTGAATTAATTTTAAATTATTTTAGTTTAATTTTATATTTAAATAATTAAATTAATTTAAAAATTAGTTCAGAATCGAATTAGTTATAAAAAAATTGATTCTAAACTGATTTTTAATTAATTTTAAACTAATTATAAGGATCATATTAATTTTAAACTGATTTTCAAATTTTATTTTTTCAAATGAAATATTCAAATGAAAACTAGTTTAGTTAACCAATTTCGTTTTGTACAAATAATTTTGTTAATTGAATTTGTTTTATAAATCAAAGCATTTCTTTTTTCTTGAATTATTTAAAAAAAAAATCTATTCAATTTATGTTGGTTTATAATGAGAATAGGAATTTTTACTCACCCGCATGCAATAGAGGTGTGTTTTTCAGGGCCAAAACGTTTTGGTCTGATGGAAATATTCTTCCACTAGAGGCTGAAGCTTTGGCCCTTTTTCATTGCCTGGCTGAATGAGCTTGGTCTTCAGGGAGTGCATATCAGTGTTAAAGGTCCTTATTCTGCTCAGTCTCACCCTGCCACAATTCTTAGAACTTGCAAATGCAGGATTAATTTTTACCCAAACTCTAGGGAAGACTATGGTTGACAGCCACAAATAAAAAAATCCCAGGCCATCGTACAGAAACGTGTGACACACAGTGCTTACAAACAAAACCCTTTCTAATCAAGCCATGGAAAATATCCCAAAAGCTACCCTCTCATAATAATAGCCACTCATTCATTCATGGAATACTATTCAAACCGACAATCCTAACATGCTATTTGCTACTGTTTTTAGTAAGGTCCATTCATAAAATAGCTTGTTAGTTTTTACACGTTTCATCAGTACATTAACCCTCCACTGAGTCCGGCCAGCCCTAATCTATAAACTTAATAAGAGTGAACAAAAAATTAAGAAAATGAAAAAAATGGAAAAAATGTGATAAAAATAACAAAATGTTCCAAACGAAAAATGGTCCGAAAATGAAAAAAAATAAATGATTTATTCAATTAGTTTTTTTTATTGAGTTATTTAATCAATTCGGTCAGAGTTTCTATCCTCTGTTGAGTTGCAGTATATACAACGGCATGCTATTATGACTTAAATATACATGTACTCTATTTTAACCACTGAACTTGACTAGACAGACTAAACTTTTCATTAATTAACCAAGATCTGACATAACTTAAGAGCTACCAACTACCAAGAAATTAATACCATATGATATATGTTCATAGATGCCAGGTGAAATGAAAAGGTCAGAAAAATAATTTATTAGAAAAATTGAATAAAACCAAAATATCAGAAACATTAACATCAATAGTAATTAGTGGACATAAAAATATCATTTCAATCAATAATTATTTTTTTGATTAATTGTGTAAATATCAATAAACACATGAAAACTTCTGATTTTATGTTATATTACATTATTTTTTCATCCAAATGAGACCCTATACAAAACTTCAATCAAAACATTATTTTTCATCCAAAATATTTGAAGAAAAATGTTTTTCTATTGTTGTCTTAAAGTTTAATACCTAATAATGGTATTTGAAGAGAAAGATTTTTATTTTTTTTACCAAAATAGATTCATTTAAGGTTAACATGCATACATCTATTCGTCAAATTTTTAATATATAAAGACATATATCATACTATGTCATCATTCCATTTTTGATTTTTATATAAGACATCTCGTAATTTTATTTTCAATTATTTTATCTTTTTCATTTCCCACATATAATTTGCTTTATAATTAGAATATATAACAACTTTTAGGTATGGATCTAAGAGGATACCTAGGTAGATGCGTATGTAACAAAAAATTAAATTGATCGAATTAATAAATATTTTTAAAATTTTCATTTAAATCATTTAACATCTATATATGTTTCTTATTATTTAAATGATAAATTAATTTTGACTTCATTAGAAAGTTTGAATTAAGATCAATTTTATACTTATATGAATAAATATTTTAAAATTTAACTTTATATTCTTTACCATGTTTAAATTTTGAATTAGATAATTGCACTTTTAAAGTTATTATAAAATAATTTTATATAAGTTTATATAAGGGTCAAAATCTTCAATAATTTGTTTTATACTTATTATTCTGATTAAAATTTAAATTTTAATTAAAAATACAAAAAAATGCATCTTGAACAATAAAAATATTTGAATTATTGATTATTTGTTACAGTTTTGATAATGTTTAATATAGAAGATATTTATACTTTTAATAAGAAATTATAACTAAATCAAAATTAAAATAAAAAATTCAATTTTACAATAATAATAATAATAATAATAATAATAATAATAATAATAATTGGGAATAGAATAAAAATCCAATTTTTTAAAAAATTTCTTGGTAGGTACATAAGTTATAAGCATTTCTAATATTTTATTGATTGCAAAATTTTAGTCTAATTTTGTGTCACTAATGCACTTAAATTTAGTATTATTTATGATATGTCTCATTTGTTCATGTAAAAATTATTAAATCCCAACTCAATACACAATTTTATTAAAAAACAACCATGATTTCTAATTTTTCTAAAAAAGTATAATAAAATAGTTATAAAAAATATATTTTACAAATTAAATTTAATGTGTTAAACGGAAAAAATATTTATTTTTAATTTGTAGGATATAAAATTTAAAAGTTTTCAGCATTAGAAACAACAAAATATTACTCTTCAAAATTCATTTATTCAAATTCAATTTAATATTAAAAACTTTCTAATTGGTTTTTATTATCATAAATTAAGTTTGACGTAAATACAATTAGTATAAATTAATTAAAATTTTGAATTAGGATCAATTTTATATTTTCAATAATAAATATTTTAAAAACTGAAATCATGATATTAATAATAGTGTTTTTAATAGAATTTAATGTAACAATAAATTTTATTCATGTAATTTAAATTGTATCATTTGATTGATATTTAATGCTTATTAAGTATCATTAAATCATATTTAAGACAATTTTTTCATTTACTAATTTAATTGGTATTTAAAGATAACCTTAATTTATCTAATAATTACAAAATTTAATTTAAGAATTGAATTAGTGTAGACTGTGAAACGCCATATTAATTTTTTTTATTAAGATAACTCATATTATTGGATTGAAGTATGAATTAAAAATAAAAAATTATAAAATATTTTAATAATTTGTGATGTTCTGGAATATTCTTATCAGAGAAAGAGGTAATTTTTATATAAGAATTAAATTAATATACAATGTGAAACGTTGATTTTTTTTATTATGATAAATCATATTGTTGGATGGAATAATAAATTAAAAATAAATATTTATAAATTATTTTATCAATTTGTAATGTTCTCACAGATTTTTATTAGAGAATCATATATAGGAAAAAGATATTCTTTATAATAATAAGTATATATGTAAGAAAAGTAAATCCTAATTATACATTTGTTATATATATATAAAAGAAAATTAAATTCTAATTATACTAATTATTCTTTAAAAGGTATACTTTATGATTAGGCCATATGATTTTCATTAGATTATAAATTAAGAATTACACACTTTATGTATATAAACATTTCTTTATATTTTACACTAGTAAATATACGAAAGGCAATTAATGAATATGTTGTTATGAGAATAAGAGCTACCTCAGCAGAATCATAGCCACTCAATAGTTGTTAAGGTTTATGTTGTCGGCAAGACTCAATATTTGTTCGTTGACTGACCTTGAAACAAAAAGATCTTGAGGTTGATTTGATGACCACCTCATTGCACTGAGTGATTGGCATAAGCTGCACTTGAAAACACATATTTCCATTCTTCGATTCCACTGCTCCCTTTCCTACCATACAATGGCATTAGAATGCGTTGGTGGTGCTGTTCTTTCTTCTATCCTCGGTGCTCTATTTCAGAAGCTAGCTTCTCCTCAAGTTCTGGATTTCTTTCGTGGAACAAAGATCGATCAGAAGCTGCGGAAGGACTTGGAAAACAAGCTCCTCTCCATCCAAGCTGTGCTTGATGATGCTGAAAAAAAACAGTTTGGAAATATGCAAGTGAGAGACTGGCTTATTAAGCTCAAAGTTGCCATGCTTGACGTTGAAGATGTCTTGGATGAAATACAACACTCCAGACTCCAAGTTCAACCTCAATCTGAATCTCAAACCTGTACTTGCAAGGTACCCAATTTCTTCAAATCTTCCCCTGTTACTTCCTTTAACAAGGAAATTAATTCCAGCATGAAAAATGTCCTTGATGACCTAGATGATCTTGCAAGCCGGATGGATAATCTAGGTTTGAAAAAGCCTAGTGATCTTGTAGTTGGATCAGGATCTGGTGGTAAAGTGCCACAATCAACATCTTTGGTGGTAGAAAGTGATATTTGTGGCAGAGATGGTGATAAAGAAATCATCATTAACTGGCTCACTTCTAACACTGATAACAAGCTGTCAATACTTACTATCGTGGGCATGGGCGGGTTGGGTAAGACCACGCTTGCCCAACTTGTATACAATGACCCAAGAATAGTGAGTAAGTTTGATGTCAAAGCTTGGATCTGTGTTTCAGAGGAATTTGATGTTTTCAACGTATCAAGAGCAATTCTTGACACGATTACTGATTCGACTGATCATGGTAGAGAGCTAGAAATAGTTCAGAGAAGACTAAAAGAAAATTTGGCAGATAAAAAATTTCTCCTCGTTTTGGATGACGTTTGGAACGAAAGCAGGCCTAAATGGGAAGCTGTGCAGAATGCTCTTGTTTGTGGAGCTCAGGGAAGTAGGATCCTTGTCACAACACGCAGTGAGGAAGTTGCTTCTACCATGCGGTCAGAAAAACACAGGCTGGGGCAATTACAAGAAGATTATTGCTGGCAATTGTTCGCTAAACATGCATTCAGAGATGATAATCTTCCACGAGATCCAGTATGCTCAGATATTGGTATGAAGATTCTTAAAAAATGTAAAAGACTTCCTCTGGCCTTGAAGTCAATGGGAAGTCTATTACACAACAAACCAGCCTGGGAATGGGAAAGCGTATTGAAAAGCGAAATATGGGAATTAAAGGACAGTGATATTGTTCCTGCTTTAGCATTGAGCTATCACCACCTTCCTCCCCATCTCAAGACATGCTTTGCTTACTGTGCTTTATTCCCCAAGGATTATGTGTTTGACAAGGAGTGTTTAATTCAGTTGTGGATGGCTGAAAATTTCCTAAACTGCCATCAATGCAGTACGAGTCCTGAGGAAGTTGGCCAACAGTACTTCAATGATCTACTATCAAGGTCCTTCTTTCAACAATCAAGCATATATAAAGAAAGATTTGTCTTTGCTGAGCAAAAAAAGAAGGAAGGATTTGTCATGCATGACCTTCTAAATGATTTGGCAAAATATGTTTGTGGGGACATCTATTTCAGGTTGAGAGTTGATCAAGCAAAATGTACACAGAAAACAACCCGTCATTTTTCGGTTTCAATGATTACCGAACGATATTTTGATGAGTTTGGAACTTCATGTGATACTAAAAAATTGCGTACATTTATGCCAACAAGGCGGAGAATGAATGAAGATCACTGGAGTTGGAATTGCAATATGTTGATACATGAATTGTTCTCCAAGTTTAAGTTCTTACGTGTCTTATCTCTGTCTCATTGTTTAGACATTAAAGAGCTGCCTGACTCTGTTTGCAATTTTAAACATCTTCGTTCGTTAGACCTTTCCCATACTGGCATTAAAAAACTACCTGAATCCACATGTTCACTCTACAACTTGCAAATACTGAAGCTGAATTATTGTAGATGTTTGAAGGAGCTGCCCTCAAATTTGCATGAACTCACCAATTTGCATCGCCTTGAATTTGTAAATACTGAAATTATAAAGGTGCCACCGCATCTGGGAAAGTTGAAGAATCTTCAAGTATCCATGAGTTCTTTTAATGTTGGCAAACGTAGTGAGTTCACCATTCAGAAATTCGGAGAGCTCAATCTTCTTCACGAAATATTATCATTTAGGGAGCTGCAGAATATTGAGAATCCCTCAGATGCATTAGCTGCAGATTTGAAAAATAAAACACGCCTTGTGGAACTAGAGTTTAAATGGAATTTGCACCGGAACCCTGATGATTCTGCCAAAGAAAGGGATGTAATTGTAATTGAGAATCTACAACCTTCCAAACACTTAGAGAAGTTGTCAATCAGGAACTATGGTGGTAAACAATTCCCAAATTGGTTATCCGATAATTCTTTATCAAATGTGGTGTCCTTAGAGTTGAACAACTGTCAATCTTGCCAACATTTGCCTTCCCTTGGACTTTTGCCATTTCTCAAGAACCTTGGGATTTCAAGTCTTGATGGGATAGTGAGCATTGGTGCTGATTTTCATGGTAATAGCTCCTCTTCATTTCCATCGTTGGAAAGATTGAAGTTCTACGATATGGAAGCATGGGAAAAATGGGAATGTGAAGCTGTGACAGGTGCTTTTCCATGTCTTCAATATCTTGATATAAGCAAATGTCCCAAGCTGAAAGGTGACCTCCCAGAGCAACTTCTTCCTTTAAGGAGGCTAGGAATTAGAAAGTGCAAACAACTTGAGGCTTCAGCTCCCAGGGCTCTAGAACTAGAACTACAAGACTTTGGAAAGCTGCAACTTGACTGGGCTACTTTGAAAAAGCTCAGCATGGGCGGACACAGCATGGAAGCATTGTTGCTGGAAAAGTCTGATACTTTGGAAGAACTGGAAATTTTTTGTTGCCCTCTGCTATCTGAAATGTTTGTAATATTTTGCAATTGTAGAATGAGGGATTATGGCTGTGACTCTCTAAAGACTTTTCCGCTAGATTTCTTCCCAACACTCAGGACCCTTCATCTTAGTGGCTTTCGTAATCTACGGATGATTACACAGGATCACACCCATAATCATCTCGAATTTCTGAAAATCAGAAAGTGCCCTCAATTAGAATCACTGCCTGGAAGCATGCATATGCAGCTTCCATCTCTGAAGGAGCTACGAATAGATGATTGTCCTAGAGTTGAGTCGTTCCCTGAAGGAGGTTTGCCATCAAATCTAAAAGAGATGCGACTCTATAAATGCTCGTCCGGACTCATGGCGTCACTGAAAGGGGCTTTGGGAGACAATCCCTCTCTGGAAACCTTGTCGATAAGAGAGCAGGATGCGGAATCTTTTCCTGATGAAGGTTTGCTGCCACTCTCTCTTACTTGTCTAACCATCAGTGGTTTTCGAAATCTAAAAAAACTGGACTACAAGGGGCTCTGTCAGCTCTCCTCTCTCAAGAAATTGATTCTTGAAAACTGTCCCAACCTCCAACAGCTACCAGAGGAGGGTCTTCCCGGATCCATTTCATATTTTACAATTGGTTATTCCTGCCCCAAACTCAAGCAGCGTTGCCAGAACCCAGGAGGCGAAGACTGGCCAAAGATTGCTCACATTCCAACCCTGCATATTAGTACAGGGTGATGATGCTGAATTATTAAATAATTGTTTTCTTACACTTATACTTACATAGTTATATATATGCATTGTGTTGTTACGGAATAAAATATTTCACATTTAAATTTATTTATAATTTCTTACTAGAATTTATTATGTTATTGATAACAAGTTTTTGATATAATGTTTAATAACATGAAGAGTGTACTTCTAAAGAGATAATTGTGTTTCTTATATCATAAATGTGTATTATAATTAAAGGTGCACTCTTTTGTAAATAGTTTCAATTTTGGTTAATTTTGAAATATTCACCAATGAGCTTTTGGGTTAATAAAATGAATGTATTTAAATATATTTAATTTATAATTACTTTTATAACTACTACTTTTATAATTAAAAATATTACTTTTTAAGCTTGTGAGTTTTAACTAATAATTTTTTAAGATATATATTTTTTTCATCCATCGATATAATGAAATATTATATTGACTTTCATAGATCTTTGATTATAATTTTTTTTATTCAAATCAATAAACTCTAATATGGTTACCTATGTAATACACAAATACAAATATGGACTAATATGATAAAAATAAAATAAATAATAGCTTAAAAATAATTTTTTATATAGCCAAATTAAGAAATTTTTTTGATACAAAAAGGTTTAAACATCCCAACTAATTTGTCTTAGTATATGATTACCCAGTGATAGATGAATACAAATATGAATTAATGAAACATAAATAGATTATACAATAATTTTAAAAATATAATTTATACTTTCAATTTGAAAAGAAAATGAAAGGTGTTTTAATATAAAAATAAACAAACTAAAATATGATAAATATCTAAGACACTTATAATAAAGGGTCCAAATAATTTTGTATGATACTCGTGTTGATAGATAAATATAAATATGAATTAGGGTAACATAAATATAATAATTTATAAAATATAATTTTTATAATTTCAAATTAAGAAAAAAAAAAGAATGATGCTTTGATATAAAAAAAATTAGACATCATTCATATAAAAGTTGTATGAATTAATTTAAATATAAATATTTTATACTTTCTTAAAATAAATAAACACAATGATTATTAAGAAAATTAATCATTAAAATGAGTTTGTTCTAATATGGTTATCTGAGTGGATAAAGAATATATAAATGAATTAATGCAACAAAGGAAGAATATATAATTGTTTAAAAAGTATAACTTTTTTTTATAGATTCATATTAATAATATGAAGGATATTTTAATATAAAAAGAAATATAAACATCATTCTTATAAACAGTTTATACATTAATTTAAGTATAAATATCTAAGAGTCTCTTGATATTAAAAAAATCAATGATTATAAAAAAAATCACTCAAATGAATTTGTCCTAATTTGATTACCTAGGCAACCAATGGATAAAAATATGAATTATCAAGATCAATATCTTGTTAATTAAAAAACATTATAACAAAAAATTATAATTAAATATTTGTCATTAAATAAATTTTTCATATTTAACAATAGAAATAAAAACTTTAAATTTATAGACAATTGAAATTTAATTCATTTTTAATAACAACCAATGGTATATCGATTTTTTGAATCATATTTTAACAATTGACGTGTAATTAAAGTTTTCTTTAAAGAAAAGATAAACTTTCCAACCACCCCCAACAAAATATATTGTTTAACAATCCAAAAGTTTACTTCCAACTAGATAATTATTTTTCTTATGTCAAAAAAGTTTGCTATATTTAAAAGTATGTCTCTTAAGTTTTACTTGGGTAATATGGAATTTATTTGATACAACATGGAATTCTATACTCAAGAAATATTTTTTTTTTCACCAATGATGCCATTTAGCTTAATATTGAAATCAAAAAAGCATTTAAAAGTATAATTTTTTATAGAATCATTAAAAATATGAAGGATATTTGATATAAAAAGAAATAAAAACATCATTCTTATAAAAAAAATTATTCATTAATTTAATTATAAATATCTAAGAGTCTCTTTACATTAAAATTTCAATGATTATAAAAACATCACTCAAATAAATTTGTCCTAATCTGATTATCCATGCAGGAAGAATAAAAATATGAATTATCAAAATCAATACCCTGTCAATTAAAAAATTTATAAATAAAATATTTGTCTTTAAGTAAAATTTTCATATGTAACAACAACAAAAAATTTAATTTTATAGACAAATGAAATTTAATTTGTTTTTAATATTAATCAATGCTATATTGATGTTTTGAATCATGTTTAAACAATTGACGTGTAATTTATGAGTGATCAATTAATTTTTTCTAAAAGTTTATTTACTAACTTTGTTTAAAAACTTAGTTTTTTCTCTTTGGATCTTGTATAAAAAACTAATAATTTGCTCAATTTTTTAAGAGTGTTTTCGAATATGTATCTAATTAAAGTTTTCTTTAAAGAAAAGTGAAGTTTCCCAACCCCCACCCACCCTGCCCCCAAAAAGAAAATTGGGGTAAAAATAATAGATCACTAATGTATTAATAATTATTTTTTTAAAATCTTACTTAAAATAAATAAGCAATTTAATTTAAGAATTAAAAAAAATAAGTCTTTCACTCTGCTGTGTCTATCCCCCTTTTTCACTTTACATGTTTTTAAATAACAATTGTCATATTTAAGCTGCTACCAAGCCTAGCCTTTTTGATGATTTTTGAAAGTATATATTGAAAAAGACAATGTTGATTTGATGGAAAATTTCATATTAACTTTCCTAGACCAAATATTTAAGCCGAAAAAGTATAAATAAAGATTAACTTTTATCATGAACACAAAAACTCGATGTTCGAGACTCATATATATAGAAGATTTGCTTTGATTTTGTATCGTTTGTTGACATACTTCAAGAGAGTACAAATGATTTTTATTTGGTTCGTGTAATTAATATTTAATATGATTATTTTATATTATTTGTTTAATTTAATTGTTAAACTTTAAATAAATGTCATAGCTCTTATGTTTAAAGGCTAAATGAGTATATTAAAATACGATAAACTTCACAATTAAAGCATGCATAATCTACCATCATCACACATATAACATAATATGTTAAAATCATACACAAAGCATAAGTCTCATAATTCACATAACAAAGAAAATCATAACAATCACCACCTCATCAATATCATATCAAGATTAAATCATTAAACACCATCATCATTATGTGTAAATCAATCATCATCATCATGATTTATCCACCAAACATCATCATCATGTAATATGCGTTTGAAATAACTAACATCCAACTCTCTTATGACTCCAATTTTATTTTCCCACAACAATTTCATGATTTCCGCATGTTACGCACAAGGTGTGATTTTATATAAAGAAGAAAGTAAAATAAGATGACATTTCACGAGCACTACTTGATAGGAAAATATAAGGTTAAAATATATTTTTCGTCCCTAAAAAGTTATCGTAGTTCGGATTTACTCCTTGCAAAATTTAGTTTTTTTTCGTCCCTCTAAAACTTTAATGTACTACTTTTTGGCTTGGAATTAGGTTTGAATAAATCTGAACCTACGTGAAATTTTTTAATTTAAATTTTAAAATTTAATTTATGGGGGTTAAAAATTGTCATAAATTCCAAAAAAGTACAAGAATCAACACAATACCCCCCCCCCCACAACAAATGCAAGAAAAAAAAATACAAGAATTAAAGAAAAATATAAAAGAAAAAATTGGGACAAATTAGATCTTAAGTTTGAACAATGAAGAATAAAGCTTTGTATGAATCTTCACCACACTTGGCATAGCTGCCTTCGACATTTATTCCCTCTAGTCCCAATTCAACAACTACCCACCCCTAATCAAGAACTTCAACTCATCGATGGCCACTCCGTTAATTTCAACAACCTCTTTTCCTTTCCAACACCACCACTATTTAACTCCCCAAACACTCATCTCCCATCCAACTTGTTTACGTCACCGAGAGAAATGACTTCCCCGCCATATTCTACGATGCCATTTATACACACTCTTCCATAACCCAATCTATGATCTCAAATATAATGCAAATCCCTTTGTTATCAAACCAACTCACTGATGCTTCTTCTCAAGTTTCCAGCAAAGACAAACCCCCGATGGATAATATTTAGTATATGTATATTCACCCATGAGATGTTGAAATATTGATGCAAGCTCCATTGGAGCTTGTAGGCCTAGGATCTTCTTCATCAATGGATTCCTTTGCTTCTTGGAAGATAAATGGCAGCGGAATGGAGAAGGAAGAGAGAGAGGAGACGCCACTTCAAGGAGAAGATGAGTCTAGAAGAAGCTCACCACCATAGGAGGCCATGGATAAGAGCTTGGAGGAAGAAGGAGATGAATGAAGGGAGAGGGAGAGAAGAGCACGAAATTTTGTGCTCAAAAAGAGCTCTGAAATCTGAAGTTAATATTCAAATGATCAAAGTTGAAAAAAATGCACACACATGACCTCTATTTATAGCCTAAGTGTCACACAAAATTGGAGGAAAATTCAAATTTCACTTGAATTTGAAATTGAATTTGTGGAGCCAAACTTTGGAGCCAAAATTTCACTAATTATGATTAGTGAATTTTAGTTATGGTTCAGCCCACTAATCCAAGATCAATTCCAAGATTCTCCACTAAGTGTGCTTAGGTGTCATGAGGCATGAAAAGCATGAAGGACATGCACAAAGTGTGACTATATGATGTGGCAATGGGGTGTAGTAAGCAAATGCTCACCTCCCCCTCTAAAATTTAATTGGATTGGGCTTCTACCAATTCAATTAAATTTATTTCCAACCACACACATCAAATATCAACTTAGTGCATGTGAAATTACAAAACTACCCCTAATACAAAAACTAGTCTAGGTGCCCAAAAATACAAGGGCTGAAAAATCCTATATTTCTAGGGTACCCTACCTACAATATGGAACCCTAAATACAAGGACCAAATATAATGACATCCTAGTCTAATATGTACAAAGATAAATGGACCCAACCTTGGCCCATGGGCTCAGAAATCTACCCTAAGGTTCATGAGAACCCTAGGGCCTTCTTCAGCAGCTCTAGCCCAATCTTCTTGGAGCTTCTTGCTCATGGTTCTAGTGATTGGTCCCTTCCTAGGGAGGATTGCATCATCCCCTTTCCCTTGAAGAGGATTTGACCTCAAATCTGTTAGTTCCTCCTCCTCAATATCAGCTCCACCTGCAAAAGGAGTTAAATCAGAAATGTTAAAAGTGGTGCTGACTCCATACTTTTCTAGGAGGTCCAACCTATAGGCATTGTTATTGATCCTCTCCAAAACCTGAAAAGGTCCATCCCCTCTAGGGCTAAGCTTGGATTTCCTTTTAGTAGGGAATCTATCCTTCCTAAGATGGAGCCAAACCCAATCACCCTCATTAAGAACTAGCTCTTTTCTTCCTCTATTGCCTTTAGTTGAATACACCTTTGTTTGGTTCTCTATTTGGTTCTTAACCCTCTCATGCAACTTCTTTACAAATTCTGACCTAGATTCCCCTTCTTTATGTATAAAAGAAGTGTCCAGTGGGAGGGGAATGAGGTCTAACGGTGTTAGGGGATTGAACCCATAGACAACCTCAAAAGGGGACTGCTTGGTGGTTCTATGAACCCCCCTGTTGTAGGAAAATTCTACATGAGGAAGATACTCATCCCAAGACTTATGGTTGCCTTTCAGAAGAGCCCTTAAAAGGGTGGATAAAGACCTATTCACTACCTCTGTTTGCCCATCAGTTTGTGGATGACAAGTGGTAGAGAAAAGAAGTTTAGTTCCTAGCTTAGCCCATAAGGTTTTCCAAAAGTGGCTAAGGAACTTAGCATCTCTATCTGACACAATGGTCCTAGGCAAACCATGGAGTCTCACAACTTCCTTGAAAAAGAGTTTTGAGATGTGGGAAGCATCATCCACCTTGTGGCATGGTATAAAGTGTGCCATCTTGCTAAACCTATCCACCACCACAAAGATAGAATCTACACCTCTTTGGGTTCTAGGAAGCCCAAGGACAAAGTCCATACTAATGTCTACCCAAGGTGCAGATGGGATGGGTAAGGGTGTGTATAGCCCATGAGGCATCACCCTAGACTTGGCTTGTAAACAAGCCACACACCTAGTGCAATGCTTATGGACATCTTTCTTCATATGGGGCCAATAAAACTTTTCTTTGAGTAAGACAAGGGTCTTGTCTATTCCAAAGTGGCCCATAAGCCCACCCTCATGGCTCTCTTTCACAAGTAATTTCCTAATGGATCCTTGGGGTATGCAAAGCTTTCCCTCTTTGAACAAATACCCCTCAGCCAAATAGAATCCATCTTGGGCCTTTTTCCCACAACTCTCATAAATGGGAGAGAAATGTTCATCTAAAGCATACAAGTCCCTAATATTATCAAATCCTAAAATTTGAGCTCCTAGGGAGCAAAACAATGTGTGTCTCCTAGAGAGGGCATCAGCTACCACATTTGTTTTTCCCTTTTTGTATTTGATAACATATGGAAATTGCTCTAGGTACTCTACCCATTTTGCATGCCTCTTGTTTAACTTGCTTTGCCCTCTAATGTACTTAAGTGATTGATGATCACTATGAATGACAAATTCCTTGGAAACAAGGTAATGTTCCCAAGTTTGGAGGGCTCTTATTAAGGCATAAAGCTCTTTATCATAGGTGGGGTAGTTGAGGGTGGCACTATGAAGTTTTTCACTAAAATAAGCAATAGGGTGCCCACCTTGTAACAATACAGCTCCAACTCCCACTCCAGAGGCATCACATTCTAGCTCAAAAGTTTTAGAAAAGTCAGGAAGAGCTAGAACAGGTGCCTTAGTAAGCTTTTCTTTGAGCAAAGCAAAGGCTTGCTCTTGTTTTTCACCCCAGGTAAATGCCACATTCTTCTTCACCAGCTCATTGAGAGGTGATGCAATTGTAGAGAAATTAGGAACAAACCTTCTATAGAAGCTTGCTAACCCATGGAAGCTCCTAATATCTCCCACACTTTTTGGGGTGGGCCATTCTTGGATGGCCTTGATTTTCTCAGGGTCCACTTGGACCCCATTTCTACCAACTATGAAACCGAAGAAAACTATATTATCTACACAAAAGGTACACTTCTCTATATTTGCATAGAGGGTGTTTTTCCTAAGGACTGAAAGAACTTGCCTGAGATGTCCTAAGTGATCATCTAGGCTCCTACTATACACTAAAATATCATCAAAATAAACAACTACAAATCTACCTATGAAATCCCTTAAGACATGATGCATAAGCCTCATAAAGGTGCTTGGTGCATTAGTGAGCCCAAAAGGCATCACTAGCCATTCATACAAACCAAACTTGGTCTTGAAAGCAGTTTTCCACTCATCACCCTTTTTCATCCTGATTTGGTGATAACCACTTTTAAGATCAATTTTTGAAAAGATATTGGCACCATGCAACTCATCAAGCAAATCATCAAGTCTAGGAATGGGGTGCCTATACTTTACAGTGATGTTGTTGATGGCCCTGCAATCTGTACACATTCTCCACGTACCATCCTTTTTAGGCACCAACAACATTGGCACAGCACATGGGCTTAGGCTCTCTAGGACCCAGCCCTTCTCCAATAATTCTTTAACCTGAGACTCTATCTCCTTAGTCTCCTGAGGGTTAGTCCTATAGGCTGGCCTATTAGGAAGGCTTGCTCCTGGGACTAAATCTATTTGGTGTTCTATTCCCCTTAAAGGAGGTAGCCCAGGGGGTATCTCTTTGGGAAATATATCACCAAATTCATGTAAGAGTTCTTGGACCTTTGGGGGTAAGGTCTCAAATGTAGGAATTGTGGCAGTGCTAAGGGATGTTTCCCTTGATAGGAGAAGGTAGAAAGATTGTTTAAGAAGGAGTGCTCTTTTAATATCACCTTTTGTTGCAAAATGATTTTCCTTCTTAACAATCTTCTTGGAGGAATCCTTTCCCTCTTTTTCCTTCCCCCTGGCCTTTGAAGACAAGGCCTTACTATCCTTCTTTTTCTTTTGTTTTTCTAATTTTTCTTCCTCATCCCTCTTATCTTTCATAGTTAGTTGATCTTTGGCCACCTGTGAAGGTGTTTGAGGATGCAACACAAATTTAGTGCCAAGATGGGTGAGGGTAATCTCATTAGTTAGGCCATTATAAATGATCTTCCTATCAAATTGCCACGGCCTTCCTAAAAGAATATGTCCTGCCTCCATGGGAACTATATCACAATTAACTTCATCCTTATATGTCCCAATGGAGAAAGGTACCTTCACTTGTTGGTTAACTATCATTTCCCCTTGCTCATTGAGCCATTGAAGTTTATAAGGTTTTGGGTGGGGAATGATAGTAAGGTTCAACTTGGAAACTAATCTTGTGCTACAACAATTGCAACAAGATCCACTATCCACAATGAGAGAACAAGTTTTATCTAAAATTTTGCATCTTGTATGAAAGATGTTCTCTCTTTGGGATTGAGATAGATCACAAGATTGACCTCCAAGGAGCCTTCTAACCATTAAGAGGTCACCTTCTTCATGGGGGTAGACTTCCTCACTAGACTCTTCACCCCTTACTTCATCTTCACTTCCACTAGAGGAAGGGCAAGAAGTAGTCTCCTCTTGACTACTATAAATTTCTTGACCCCTCACGATCATGGTTTTCTTTGTGGGGCATTGAGAGGCAATGTGACCTCTCCCAAGACATTTGAAGCATTTAATGTTGCTAGTCCTTTCTTGGGAACTAGTCTTAGGGGTGTATTTTCTATGGTCTTACCCTTACCTTCCTTGGGTTTTGAAGGTGCAGCCCCTAAAATTCCATGGGCTTGGTCCTTCCTTGGATAAGAGTGAGAGCCATAAGATCTTGAAGAAGGCTTTCTTTTAAGTTGTTGCTCCACTCTTATACAAAGTTGGACTAGCTCATCTAGGTCCCTATATGGAAGGAGTTCAACCTTGTCCCTCACTTCCATATTGAGCCCACTAAGGAACCTAGCTATGCTTGTTCTTTCCTCCTCCCTAAGTCCAGCTCTTAAAAGGAGTAGTTCCATTTGTTGTCTATATTCTTCAACACTCATACTCCCTTGTCTAAGCCTTTGGAGCTTGTCCATAAGCTCCCTTTCATAGTAGGAGGGAATGTGCCTCTTCCTAAGGGCACTCTTAAGATCATTCCAATACTCTACTGGAGGATCCCCATGAATCCTTCGTTCTTTAACAAGGGAAGTCCACCAATAGAGGGCATACCCTTGAAAGCTAAGGGTAGCCAATGGAACTTTTCTCTCTTCGCTAATATGATGGCAAGCAAAGAGTTGTTCAACCTTCATTTCCCAATCTAAGTAGGCCTCAACATTATCTTTTCCGTGGAAATATAGGAGGCTAATGTTAACCTCTTGAGGCCTTCTATCCTTTTCTCTTCTTTGGGAGTGATGTTTAGTATGTGAACTATGACGCCCTCTATAATAGTCACTAAGTTCTTCACTTAAACTCTTGCAAGAGTCATGACTACTATAGGAGGCATGTTTTTCTCTTTTCATTTCTTTCATTATTTTTCTTCTTTCTTCCTCTCTTATTTTCTCTCTTTCATCTTGACTTATTTCTTCCACTCTTTTTTTACCTTTTTCTTTTCTCTCTTGTTTTTCTTTCCACAACTTAAGGGATCTCAACTCATCTAATATCTTATACAAGGGGTCCTTAGGAGTAGAACCCTCACCATTAACACTAGATGAAGAATGAAGACTCATGTTGGTTCTAAGTTATGGTTCTTTCTTGTTGGGGGTTTGAAAACAAAAGGTAAAATAAACTATGGTTGAAACTAGCCAAAATAAACACTAAAAGAGGTTGAAAGATAAGGTAAAAACTAATTGGTAAAAGGCAAGCTATCTAGGCGGTTTGACAATGGAGGGTAAAGGAAATAAGCTATGAAAATAAGCAAGAAATTAAAGTGCAAGAAATGCAAACTAGGCGGATCCTAAGAGTGTTTGGATGACCTCATTTAAGGTTCCCAACAAAACACTCACTATCCTAAGGGGAAATTGCCTAAAATTATTACACACAAATGGAAGTAGGGTGACCTAGCGGAGGCTTCCAACTTACTTCCAATGAAAGGCCTTTTTGTTACAAAATTTGAAAGCAAAGCAAATTGCCAATTACAAAATTACAAAGAAAAAAAAAGTCCTCAATTGCGGTGGCTATTCTCTCTTTAGTGTTTCACTCAATTTGAAGTGCTTCTTAGTCCAATAGCTCTTAAGGTGGTTGGCCCCTTTCTTCTTGACTCACATTCTTCAAGATATGGCACCAATCCTCCTTTCCAATTCCCTATATGGCAACTCACAACAAGGAAACAAAGAGACAAGCAATAACCAAAGACCAAAAAAAAATGAAATGAAAGCTAAACCAATAGAGTTTTAACAAGACAAATTTTCAAGGATTATTCAACAATTAAAGCAATGAAAAGCACAAAAAAGCAAGCTAGGACTCAAAGAAAAACCTAGAATGGCTCTAGAGTAGAGTAGAAAAACTCTAAAAAAAAAAAGACTCAAGAAACCTCTAGTTTTGGCACTTGTTTTTCACAATAATTTTCAATTGAAATTTCAGAACTAGGATTGGTATAAAATAGGCACCAATTATAGAACAAATTTTGAGCCAAAACAACAAGTACACTTTCCTTTCACTTTTCTTTTTTTTCCTGGACACTGATTTTTCTGCCAACTTGTGAGATTTTTCTTATTTTTTCCTTTAATCCAAATCGCTTGTTTCTTTTTTTATAATTTTGGTCCAGATGTCTAGAAAATTCAGTAAAAGTTTCAGCTCAAAAAACGTAGTGACCAGTTCCCAGTAATTTATACAAGTTCGTATGTTCAAGCTGCCAGCACCAGCGATTTCAGCCTAGAAATCAAGAGTAATGTTTATGTTGCTTGAGGCTTGGATAGTTACAATTTGTGTTTGCTTATGCTCAATTATCTTGAATAACACAATTAAAGAGAGCTTAAGACTTATTTTGATTCACAAATCCAGCCACAACTCAGCACCACAACTCAACTTCATCATAGGCATCATGTAGGAAACTTAGAAAGCAAAAAAAAAAAGTTCAAGAACAAGACTACTTCTAGGATTTGATTTAGAACATGTTATTAACTAAATAACATGCATGAATTAGACTCAAAATTCAAAAGATAGGCTAAGAATGACAAGAATACATGAACAAATGTATCTAGAATTCAATCAACAAAATAAAATTCAACACAAACTTAGAACATAATGTGACAATTACTATGACTAAACATGACTCTAAGACAACATGGATTAAGTGATTTACACTTAGATTTTTGTGTTTTTTTTTTCTAATCAATATTTTGGAACAAAATTTAGATCTAAAGGTTCAGCACAAGAATATTATGAATGAAAATTGATAGAACCTAAAATCAACACAAAAACAAGATTCAAGAGTAGATCTACAAAATTTGAACCATAGAAATGCAAGAACAAGTGTAGATCTAAGATTTAATCGGTTTATTTTTTTTGAATCTACTCTAAACAGCACCAAACCACAAGACAATGGAGGATATACATGGAGAATAAGATGAAAAACAAGGATTAAAAGAGAATTCACCGAACAAAAAGATAGAGGAAGCAAAAGAACATCACCTAGATGAAGATGCTCTTGATACCACATGATGCAAGCTCCATTGGAGCTTGTAGGCCTAGGATCTTCTTCATCAATGGATTCCTTTGCTTCTTGGAAGATAAATGGCAGCGGAATGGAGAAGGAAGAGAGAGAGGAGACGCCACTTCAAGGAAAAGATGAGTCTAGAAGAAGCTCACCACCATAGGAGGCCATGGATAAGAGCTTGGAGGAAGAAGGAGATGAATGAAGGGAGAAGGAGAGAAGAGCACGGAATTTTGTGCTAAAAAAGAGCTCTGAAATCTGAAGTTAATATTCAAATGATCAAAGTTGAAAAAATGCACACACATGACCTCTATTTATAGCCTAAGTGTCACACAAAATTGGAGGAAAATTCAAATTTCACTTGAATTTGAAATTGAATTTGTGGAGCCAAACTTTGGAGCCAAAATTTCACTAATTATGATTAGTGAATTTTAGTTATGGTTCAGCCCACTAATCCAAGATCAATTCCAAGATTTTCCACTAAGTGTGCTTAGGTGTCATGAGGCATGAAAAGCATGAAGGACATGCACAAAGTGTGACTATATGATGTGGCAATGGGGTGTAGTAAGCAAATGCTCACCTCCCCCTCTAAAATTTAATTGGATTGGGCTTCTACCAATTCAATTAAATTTATTTCCAACCACACACATCAAATATCAACTTAGTGCATGTGAAATTACAAAACTACCCCTAATACAAAAACTAGTCTAGGTGCCCAAAAATACAAGGGCTGAAAAATCCTATATTTCTAGGGTACCCTACCTACAATATGGAGCCCTAAATACAAGGACCAAATATAATGACATCCTAGTATAATATGTACAAAGATAAATGGACCCAACCTTGGCCCATGGGCTCAGAAATCTACCCTAAGGTTCATGAGAACCCTAGGGCCTTCTTCAGCAGCTCTAGCCCAATCTTCTTGGAGCCTCTTGCTCATGGTTCTAGTGATTGGTCCCTTCCTAGGGAGGATTGCATCAAATATAAACTTGATTTTGAGATTTATTAGTCTAAAAGCCCAATTTCTAGAAACATCCTTAGGCCAAATTCTACAAGAATGTTCTAGAGAAATCTATTTTAAAAGATAATTCTAAAGTAGCATATAGAATGATCTATAATTTGTGAGTAAGATTGTATCTACGAAGAAAGCTATAGAGAATCATTTGCAGTCATTAGATTAAGTGTGTGTTGACAAAATCCTAACCATTGGTTTAGGAGGAGCCTCTAATATAAATAGGGGTGATGCATTAGAGTTTGTATCAAATCAAATCAAGCCAAAAATCAAGAATCATTTATACAAATAGTCTCTTCTTCCAAAATTTATAATCTCTCCCATTCTCAAATATTTCCAGCACTACTAAAATTTCATTTCAACAAATAGGCATCAAAGCTAGAAGGTCCTTTATAAGGAGATGGTGGCGAGTAGCGGCTTGGTTCCATTGCAAGTTCTAATGCTCAACATGAGAAACTATGACAATAGGAGCATGAAGATGAAGGCTCTCCTTGGAACACAAGATGTATGTTTGGGAGATAATAGAGAAAGGCCACATCGAGCCAGGGAATAAGGGTAGTCTCTCTCAAAATCAAAGGGATGGTTTGAGAGACTCAAGAAAGAGAGACAAGAAGGCTTTCTATCTAATCTATCAAGGATTAGATGACAATTAATGCTTTTGAGAAGGTTTCAAAAGGAAAGTCGACAAAAGAAGCATAAGAGACGCTTCAAACCATATACAAGGAAGTGAATCCAGTCAAGAAGGTATGTCTTCAAACAATAAGAGCCAAGTTTGAAACATTTCATATGAAATAAAATGAAGTCATCTCCGACTATTTCTCTATAATTTTAACAATCACCGATCAACTTAAGAGAAATGGTGAAAATATTGATTATCTAAAAATTATGGAGAAAATTCTTAGACCATTAGATCCAAAGTTTGAACATATTGTTGCCATCATCAACGAAACAAAAGATTTGTAGGCTATAACCATTGAGCAAATTTTGGGCTCATTACAAGCTTATAAAATAAAGGAAGGGATCATGGAACAACTACTTCAGACACAAGTTTATTCAACCAACGAAGAAAGTAGTCAAAATAATAGAAGCCAACAAGGATAAGGTTGTAGTGAAGATCAAGGAAGAGGACAAGGTCATGGACAAGGACAAGGCCATGAGCAAAGCTCAATAAATTTCAAAGAGGAGAAATCTCAACAAGAGGTCATGGCCAAGGCAACTCAAGATCAACGTACGACAAGTCAAATGTGAAATTTTACAATTGTGGCAAGTTTGGTCCTTATGCTTCTAAATGTAGAGCTCCTAGCAATGATAGAGTTGAAGAAAAGGAAAACTAAGTTGAAGAACAAAGTAAAGAAGGTGACCCATTATTGATGACTTGCACGACTGATGAAAGAAGAAAAGACAATAAATGGTACCTAGACACTGGTGCAAGCAATCATATGTGTAGTAAAAAGATCATGCTGGTGGAGCTTGGTGAATCGATGAACGAAAATGAGGCCTTTGGAGATGAATCCAAGCTAGAAGTGAAAGGAAGGTAATATTCTTATCTGTTTGAAGAATGGTGAGCATCAATTCATCTCAAATGTTTATTATGTGCCGAATATGAAAAGTAATATCTAAAGCTTGGGGAAATTCTTAGAGAAAGGTTATGATATTCACTCAAAAGACAATAACCTTTCTATAAGAGACAATGCAAGTAATTTGATTGCTAAGGTGCCAATGTCAAGAAATAAAATGATTTTGCTCAATATTCAAAATGATGTCGCAAAATATCTCGAGATGTGCTACAAGGATGCATCTTGGCTTTGGCATATTCAATTTGGGCATCTCAATTTTGGAGGATTAGAGTTGCTCTCCAAGAAAGAAATAGTGAGAGGATTGTCTTGCAATAGTCACCCTGATCAAGTGTGTGAAGGATGTCTACTTGGTAAGCAATTCAAGAAAAACATTTCAAAGGAGTCTAACTCAAGAGCTAAAAAATTATTGGAACTTATGCATATAGATGTGTGCAGTCCTATCAAGCCAAGCTCACTTGGAAAGAGCAATTATTTCCTTTTCTTTATTGATGATTTTTCAAGAAAATTATAGTGCTTTTTCTGAAGCATAAATAAGAGGTGTTTGAGAATTTCAAGAACTTCAAAGCCCTTTTTGAGAAGGAAAATGGCCTTGAGATCAAAGCCATGAGATCTGATCATGGTGGAGAATTTACATTGAATGAATTTCAAAAGTATTCTGAAGATCATGAAATTCAATGACCCTTCATAGAACCGAGATCTCCCAAGCAAAATGGAGTCAAAGAAAGGAAGAATAGAACAATATTAGACATGGCGAGGAGCATGCTCGAGAGTAAAATACTTCCAAAGGAATTTTGGGTAGAAGGAGTGACTTGTGTAGTTTATCTTTCCAACCAGTCTCCAACAATAAGTTTATGGGGAAAAACACCACAAGAAGCATGGAGTGGAAAGAAGCCCGACATTTCACATCTAAGAGTCTTTGGAAGCATTTCCCATGAGCACGTACTAGATGAGAAAATAAGCAAGTTGGATGACAAAAGTAAGAAGTACATCTTCATTAGTTATGACTCAAATTCCAAAGGCTACAGGCTCTGCAATCCTTATTCGGGGAATACAATCATCACTCAAGATGTCAATTTCAACGAAGAAGTAGAATGGGATTAGGGACCACATGATGGAAACTATAACTTTTTTTGTGTTTCAAAGAAGTAATAAAGGATCCTAGTATCCCATCAACTTCACCAATTGCAAATACTCAAGAAGATGAAAGATCTATTTAAATAGTTCTATGCTTCAAGAGCTTACAAGAAATTTATGAGGTAACCGAAAATTAAGATAATCTTACTCTTTTTTGTCTATTTGTTGATTGCGAACCCATGAGCTTCCATGAAACCATTGAGAACAAGAATTGGAAAAATGCTATACATGAAGAAATAAAGGCAATCAAGAAGAATGACACATGGGAGCTTGTTTCACTTCTAAATTTGTCAATGGTAGGCGAAAGTTACTGTTGGACATGTGGCCTTAGTTATCTTAAGAAAAGGTGAATTAATTTCTAAATGCTCTCTCAAAATAAATCATTAGCCAAACACTTGCAAAATTTATAAGGATTCTTACATGATCTTCAATTATAATATCCTTCTCTTAAAGAGAGAATTCCTCTTCTTTCTTCTTATTCAATGAGATTGATTAAGAGACCGGAGATCTCTTAAGTTGTAAGGAATGTTGAACACAAGGGAAGGATTGTCCCTATGTGGTTCAGACTTTGTAAAGGGTTTTTACAAAGATAGTGGAAAATCTCAAGTCGGTTGCTTGAGTACTGGACGTAGGCAATGAACTTTGCCAAACCAGTATAAAACTGAGTTTGCATTCTCTCTTCCCTTATCTCATTTATTTTGTTGCAATCAATTTTGTCTTGCATGTTTAAAGAACATTCTTAAATTGATTGCTGCTTCTTCTGCATTATGAGCCTATCTCATTTAGAATGGGGTTAAAAGTTTGTTAGTGGGAAATTAATTCACCTCTTCTTAAGATAACTGAGGCCACATGTCCAACAAGTGGTATCAGAGCAGAGTTCTTGTATAAAGTTTAAAAATTTCAAGAATAGATATGGTCTCGTCTAACTTTTCATTTCCTAAGGAAAATTCTATTAATAGGCCTCTTTTGTTTTCAATGGTGACGGTTATCATTATTGGAAAACCCGAATGCAAATCTTTATAGAAGCCATAGATTTAAAGATATGGGAAGCCATTGAATTTGATCCCTTTATTCCTACAATGGTAGAGAGAAATGCATCTATAAAAAAATTAGAGAAGAAGAAGATGATGATGAAAGAAGAAAGAAGAAGATTCCTCCTTAGCCCCAAAATGCTATGAATGCGATCAACCTTGGCACATGAGATTCGATTTCCCTGTCATTAAAAGAAGAATGGAAAAATCCGACAAGAGGAATTTCAAAGAAAAGAAAGAAAAGAAAGCATACATCACTTGGGAAGATAATGTCATAAATTCTTCATGTGATTCAGAAAATAAAATCATAAGTTTAGGTCTCATGGCGAAAGACTATGAAAGCGGAGAAGAGGAGATGCATCAAAGTTTATTCATATTTCTCACCCAAAATAGTGAATATGTGATTTATGGAGACAACAAACAAAGGCCCCTTGATCAACAAGCCCAACAAGTGATATCAAATGATACCAACAGGTCACTTGTCTTTGATAAATTACTTTTGATGATTTTTGTCTATGATTGTCAACTTTTGATTGAGTTTTGATGTTTGTTTTCTGCTTGAGTTTTTTATTGTCTTTGATGATTGTGTTTTTATGATTGTTTTTTATTGTCTTTGATGATTGTTTTTAATGATTGTTCTTGATTGAGTTTTGATTGTCTTTGATGATTGTTTTTAATGATTATTCTTGATTAAGTTTTGATTGTCTTTGATGATTGTTTTTTATTGTCTATGATGATTGTGTTTGAGAGTTATTATGATTGTTTTTTATGATTGTGTTTGAAGGTTATGTTTATTATTGATTACTTTTGATAATTTTTTTATATATATTTTGATTGTTTTATAGTGGATATGTAATTTTGTGGGTGCAAAATAGTTTATTTTAATGCCTTTTGGTATCACTTGACTCTCATATATTGCAACAAGTGGTTTTCTTCTCTCTGCTCATGATTTGTTTTTGATGTTGACAAAGGGGGAGAGATAGATAAAAGATAAGAGAGTAAGGGAAATCATCTATTCTTTATGAGATAACTTTTAATATATGAAATCTATGAAATCTTTAACTGTCTCATATTAGAAAACATTGCAAAACCAAGGGGGAGTAAAACTATATACAAATAGATATTTTTTTGTTGTTTTTGCTCCTAACCTACAAGTGGTTGTCATCATAAAAAAGGAGGAGAATGTAAATCATGCAGGTTTTGATGATGTCAAAAAGAATTTGCTTGATAATGAGTGTCATCATAAAAAAGGGGGAGAATGTGAATCATGTATGTTTTGATGATGTCGAAAAGAAATCACTTGATTGTCATCATCAAAAAGGGGGAGAATGTGAATGTATGTATACATGATTTTGATGATGCCAAAGAAGAATCAAACAAGGCTGCTACATTTGCTTCAAGATTAATACAAGATTGCTTCAACAAACAAAGCCTTGCTTCAAGATTTCTTCAAGATTAAGCCTTGCCTCAAAACAAAGGGTTTCAAAGTCATGAAGGCTCTAGTAATCGATTACCAGGAAGTGTAATCGATTACCAGAAGGGAAGTTTGAGAAATAGCTGTTGAAAAGGGTTTTGAATTTGAATTTTGAACATGTAATCGATTACCATATATCTGTAATCGATTACCAGCAACGAAACTCCTGAAATTCAAATTCAAAAGTCATGCCCGTCAAAATATAACTATGTAATCGATTACCAGAAATCTGTAATCGATTACCAGTGAAGAAATTCAGAAAAAGCTTTTTGAAAAGACACATCTCTTCAAACCATTTTGAAAAGGCACGAAGGGCCTATATATACATGTGTGTCTGACTTCAAAAAGTAATGAGAGAGATATTCCAAGAGAACTTCATTGTCAAATGCTCTCTCAACAGAAATCCTTGGCCAAACACTTGCCAAATCTATAAGGATTCTTACATGATCTTCAATTGTAATATCCTTCTCTTAAAGAGAGAATTCCTCTTCTTTCTTCTTATTCAATGAGATTTATTAAGGAACTGAGGGTCTCTTAAGTTGTAAGGAATGCTAAACACAAGGGAAGGATTGTCCCTGTGTGGTTCAGACTTTGTAAAGGGTTTTTACAAAGATAGTGGAAAATCTCAAGTGGGTTGCATGGGTACTGGATGTAGGCAACGAACTTTGTCGAACCAGTATAAAACTGAGTTTGCATTCTCTTTTCCCTTATCTCATTTATTTTGTTGCAATCAATTTTATCTTGCATGTTTAAAGAAAATTATTAAATTGATTGCTGCTTCTTCTGCATTTTGAGTCTATCTCATTTAGAAGGGAGTTAAAAGTTTGCTAGTGAGAAATTAATTCACCCCTTCTTAAGATAACTGAGGCCACATGTCCAACAGTTACTACTAATCTTGTCATCTGATGTATTATATTCTTCTATAGATTGCATCAGTCTACTACCACCTGAAGCTCCTACAGATAAATAATGATTTTGTGTTTGGCTTTGCTTTCTCCTATCTGCTACTAAACTTACTATTGATTCCTCTGACTCATCTTTTATGTTTGTTAGACAGTCTCTGAGGCCACGTTCCTCTATTCAATATTCTATATTCCATCCTTCACTCTCTGGCACATCTAGTATGGACCAAACATATTTGGTTGATGCTTTCCTTTGGATGTTGTGGCTAAGATGGCCCTAAACTTTCACTGTCATGTCCTAGTGGATGTAATTCCGCAATTCTGTCATGATTTATAGTGCATTGGTTTCCATCTAATAGCCCTCTTTTCTTCCCCTCCAATTTTTGGAGTATGGGATATAACTAGCCTGCATTCCATTCCATTACACTCGTCATTACACAAACTTAGTCTAACAGTGAAATGGATAATGTTTATCACATGGTAAAAATTACAAAGAAATTATTTATGGACAAGCAACATAGTTAAGAACATAAAATTAAATATATGGGGCACTAGGCTACCAATAATCACTTTTATCAATCCTAGATACCAGCTAACCCATAAGCGCTATAATAGGATGACTGCTATTCTAAATTTTTGTCAATAATTCTTAGTGATAATGTTTTTCATTATCTAGCTTCTCTTCTTTATTTTGTAACATCCATGACTAACCAAAGATATAGAGAAAAAAAAGAGTGAATGGGTTTGGGAGGTTAGTACAAATTGAGCAATCATAGTTATCTCTTGAATTAAGAAACTAGCATTATCTCTTTCTCCACACCTTTGTTAGAATACCATGTCATATGAATAGGGTTGGGTTCCAACACCCATAAGTCTCCAACAACACCAACAAGATCACCATCAATGGTTCTGTACTTAAAGTCATTCAGCACAATAACATTAGGATCATATGACAATTTAAATAGTATGCATAACCATCATTTTCTTGTCCAAAAAGTTATCCTATCCTATGTATATTAGTTAGAAGATAAGCTAGAGGTTTGAACTTTCAAGTGTATGCCAGTCCAATAAGTTTTATCTTTGCTAGTATTACTACTACATATTAATCTAGAATGAGAAATTATTACATATATAGATCATTGTAATCCCAACTCAGTAGCATAGGTCTAGTAGCTAAGAGTCAGAATAATTTGTACATGTTACTATTGTGGAGTATTGTGTGACACTCTGCTCTTCTTAACCAATGATTCATAGTTACTATTGAATTTCATTATAATTGAAAATTAAAATTAATTAATATGATTGAGAACCATGTGCTACATGGAGATTCTAGCTGTAAAACTAATTTTTTATTCCATTTTTACATGTTAATATAAGTTTATATTTTACTACTTACAAAAAAAATTAATATGAATTGGAAAGGGTGGGGGTTTAGTAAAATCAAGTAATACTTATTACACGTAAGTTTTAAGCTATAAAATTATCGATATAAATTTGAGGGAAAACTCGTGTTCTAAGTGTTGTGTTGTGTGGGCTGAAGTTTAACTACCTAGGTGATTGGTTGGAGATTTAAGACTATGAACTTAAGTTTTCACTTTTCAATTCAAACATAGTAAATGAACTTTTCCCCATGATTTTCTTTCTTTTTTTATAATTAAACGTTAATTACTTCTAAATTAGTGTTTTTCTTTGTTTTTATAGTAGATTGGTTTAATGTTTAATTATTTTGATACTTTGTAGTGTATACTTTGCTTTGAAAAATGTTGTAGATACTTTTACTGAAGATAGTAGTTTGGTACTTTGTAGCCTATATTTTGCTTTGGAAATTTTGATTTATTCTGATACAAAGTAGTTTTCTTAGAAATATACTTAAAAAATCATTTTTTCTTGTATTTAACCGAACTTTAAAGTTTAACCTTGTGCAATAAGATAGGTGATTATTTATCATTCTTAATTAATTAGTTTGAAATGAGAAACTAAAACTTTGGTGGGGTGGAGATTTAATGCTATTTGTGCATGAAGCCTTGGCAGGTATATGAATTTGTGCAACATCATTAGTTGAACTAGGTGTAGGTATGTGCCTGCAATCACTAAAGTATAAATATGTGATGGTGCCTGTGACACCCTCTACCCTCACAAATAACGAATAAAAGGAAATAAAATCATGTAGAATTTTTTTTTAACTTTAGATTAATTTCAAAAGATAAAGGGTTCAAACTCACTTAATGAAAACATTGTAGAAATTGTTCGAACAAAAACAAAGTTATCTCGGCTCAAAACAAGGTCGTCCGTGCTGAATAAAAAAACTAAAACAGAAAACATAACACAATTATATTGTTTACGGAAATTATAATATGTGAAGTAAAATTCTATGCCCCAATGTCACACTTATCAGATCATGTCTCTATCACAGACTAAGTCTCTCCGGCTTTATCATGGAACTCATCATATGATGGTTCACCTGAAACAAATGGCAATCAGCCCAAACACAAACACACACCGGGAGTGAGTTATCACATTCATATATAATAAAATAGAAGAGCATGTGAAACATATAATACTTAAAGCTGAATTTATATAAATAACATCACTTCACAAAATCACACACATTATTCACATCCATTCAAGTTCACACACTCCAGGAGATGACATCAAATCACAATTGTTAACTCGATGAAAGTCAAACACAAGCGTTATGCAACAAAGATTTTAGACTCAAGCCTACATGCAATGTGGTACCATTTTTTTAGTGAAAAACCTCATCGGGCACCTAGGAGTACATGACAAGACACACCACACAATGGGTATGTCAGGTCACTCTCACTAAGTAAAATCATAGGGAGACCAGTCAGGGTCACGCTGTTTTGCGAGAATGCTCCAATCATGTGAGATCGGCACAAGCTTAAAGGAGCACTCAAACCAGGTGACCACCAAGGCCTACACTCCAAAGAATTCGTCAGGGCCTCTCCCTCCTGATTCAGGTCCAACCCAGAATAAACATTTGAACACACAGACTCTACCTATGGATTATGCAATGCACACAATTACTCAATTGTTTTCAAAATCTCAATTATATTTTTTTTCAAAATAATTTTAACCCATCACGCCTCAAGTGATTAACTCGTCGGGTTCTCACAATGGATCCCATCACAACTCATCGCGCATTAACTCGTTGCCCTTAAAGGATCTTAAACTTGTGTGATTACATAATTCATGGCTCACAACTCAAAACATACAACATCTCAACAATCATGTAATTCATAATCCATTACATACCAAATGATTATCACTTACACACAATTTCAATCACAATTTCATAATAAAATAATTTAACGCATCCCATGCATCCTACACATATCATTCAATAGTAACATTTACTTGACACAACAAAAATATAGATTAAATTGAAATATATTAATTCAACAAAATAAATAAATACAAACTTCTACAACAATTAATTTGAGATGTAGCAAAAAAAATAATTATGATTAAGCAATAATTTTACAAAAGTATTTAATTTATTATTATACATATATAACCACTACTAAAAAAAGGCTTTCTATATCGCTACATTAACATCGGTTATTGCGAAAACCGATGTTAACGAAATCGTGATGACATTTTTGTAATTAAATGGAGTTACTTAACATCGGTTTTAGCAAAACCAATGTTAACTACTTCATGTTAACATCGGTTATTTAAAAAACCGATGTTAACATGATGTTCAGATGAATATGGTAACATCGGTTTTGGCAAAACCGATGTTAACTTCGTAGAGGTAACATCGGTTTTGAGAAAGCCGATGTTAAGGAGTAGATGTTAACATCGGTTTTTAAAAAACCGATGTAATCTATTTGATGTTAACATCGGTTTTTACAAAACCAATGTTAACTATATTCAGTTAACATCGGTTATCCTTAAAAAACCGATGTTGTTATGTTTATAAGTTAAAACTTGACATTTCACAACCCGCGCCCTCAAAAACCTTGCACTCCCTCTTCTCTTTGTCCTCCTGCCTAAAATCGCTCTTCTCTTTCTCCTCCCGCCTGAAATCTGCCGGAAACCACTCCCTCAACATCCACATTGTTTTGAATACTGCCGGAAACCCCTCGCTCGAACCCACAGAACCCCCTACAGTGCTATTGGAACTGTGGCTCAAAGAAAACCCTACATACACTCCTCCGCTAGGTACTAGGGTGCTGAAACACTCGTGGGTTCTTAAAGCTTTCTCCACGAGGTACGTAGGCCAACTTCATGTATGCTAAGTTTGAGTGGGTGTTCATGTTTTATTGATGATAATAATAATAATATGTCTTCAGTTGCAGTATTGCTGATTGAGGTACGAGGAAAGCTTCAAGTTTCATGCCATTGTTACTGTTTGGGTTCGAGGTAAGCTTGGTCTCTTTTTCATTTGTAGTATAGTTTACTCTTTTTCGCTGCCATTGTCATTGCCATTGTCTTTGTTTCAGTGGGTGTTCACTCTTTTTCATTGTCACTGCCATTGTCACTATGTGTAAAAGTAATATAGTTTACTAATTTGTCCTGTACTTTTTTGTTCAATGTTGTAAATAGTGGTTATGTATGATGTGACTGATTGGGTTAGTGAAAATTGATTTGGCAGGGTCTGAGCAGAAAGCTGGTCCATATATTGTCTGTGTTGCCTTTTTTAGTTTCTTCGACAATTTTCAGGTATCCCATTTCTTCAATTTTTGAATCTTTGATGCAAGTTTACGTGTGTGAACTGCAATGCATTGATTGTTGGTGTTGCTGCAATGTTTGAATGTTTTGATGTAATTGCTAGGATAGCAATAACTCCGGTAAGGCTACCTACTTTGCTGTTTTTGTTCGTCTGGTCAATTGCCTGAGTCTTTTGGTCAATTGTGTATATTAGAGTTGTAGTCAATTGATGAATACTAAAGAAATGTAGAGAAAATGCTTGACTCTTTGTCATCATGCTGACTAACTAGTTTGTAGGTTCAATATCCTTTAGAAGTCCAACTATCTGTTGCATGCAGAGATACGTATTTTAAGTGGAAACATTTACATTCAAATAGAATTCAATTGTTAAAAAAATAGAAGCATGTTCACCTGAAATATAGCTTTTAGAAAGACGACTAAAATGTTGTGTGACACACTGCTGCTCTCTCTCAGTCTTTCTGTCTCTCTCTACCATCTTTTGTCCTCACCACTATTTGACACAATGCTGCTCTCTATATGGCGTAAAGTCAATAGCTGATACACAGAGACATGCACACACACACACACAAATGAATGCATTGGGTAAAAAGTTAGGGTAGCACCTGTTGTAAAAAAGATGGTAGATTCTTGCCTTAGAGGGTTGAGCATGTGTGAGGATGATCTTATAAGCCTTAGTAAGAAGAGTAGATCAGATGGAGGATAGCCTAGTCACTAGAGGCAGAGGGAGAGTAAGAAAAACCATAAGCAAAAGAATTAAAAAACATTTAGAGATACAATGGAACATTATGGCATCGTCTGATTCATGTAGTGAACTCCACCTAGTGGGAAAAGACTTGGTTGTTGTTGTTTAATCAGTCACTGAATAGAGTTGGTTTTACTAATTAGGGTCCTTTAGTTATCCCAAAATAAGATATATGGCAAGTAAAGTACATTTAGCCACTCCAAATACATAACTTAAACACACACAAGTGATGAAGGAATCAGATTCCTTCTATTTCACATTTATTTAAAGCCAGGGACAGTACTTCAGCAACCATAGAGCCCTTAGATAGAGATACTATTGGGAATTCCTCTAAAATTCAATCCCTCCTCACTAGAAGGATAGAGCAAAGTCTAAGGCATTTTAGCCGGCCCATAGCGGTTTCTCAATGTCTCATCATTGTTCTTCTCTATAAGCTTCTTTTCAATCTCTTCAAGATTCTTTCCAAACCTCTTAAAGGCCTCTAATGGCCTGGCATCAGAAGTCTAGTAGTCACCACCATCTCTCTGCCCAAGGTAGAACTCATCAGATGCGTGCCTTGATAAAATTTCTATAACTGTAAGGTCAATGAGGGTCTCTTTCTTGCCAATAATAGTCTTAAAAAACTCCTTCTCAGGATTAAACCTCCATATGGATACTGTCCAAAGTTAACAGCAGCATGAAGAGCTGAAGCAATCCATATGAGGGTAGCGAAAGCTTCAACCAACTCTTCACGAGTTTGCATCTTTTGCCACCATGGCTTATCCTTGAAATCCCCATGACCCATCTCTACAAGTTCTTTCCACCAAGCTTGGAGCTCGGGGTCTTTTTGAAGTTCCTCAGCTGACTTGTAGTAGAATGAGACATATTCTTCCACCCAAGACTTGATAGCATCCCATATCTCTAGCCCATTAGAAGCATAAGGATAGTCCTCAATCAAAAGTTGAACTCCATGGGGAGCAGATGGATCCTTTAACAGCAACTCCTCTGAATTAAAAGCACCCAAATAACATTGATTAGCACAAGAGTTATATCAAGTCTGAAGCCCTTTTTCTTCTTATGTCATTGATGACTTTTTATATGATGCATTCAGGTGTTCCCCCATTGTATGCACTTTGTGATTTCTTGTCTTTTTAATTTACTGTCAAACACAAAACTAGAGCTGAATCAGAACAAGAAACTGTTTCCAACACAAAAGACTAGAGCTGAATCCAAACAAACAGAAACAATCATGGCTAGAAATAAAAAAAATAAATTAAAATAGAATTAGATTGATGAAAAATTTGGGACTATTATTTGTTCGTTGGCGAGACTGAGAATGAGGTGACAAAGTTAATTTCTAGCTTATCAAACCAGCCTGGGCTTTGAAATAGGCTAGATGAGGCCTTAAGAATTGGTCCATAACAAGCGTTGGTCCATAAGAGGTAAAAACCTTGATTTATTTTAATCACTAAATTGATAAAATTTACATTTTATAAAAACTAATTAAAAGTGTAACTTTATAAAATTTGGCAAACAAGCCAAAGACTAGAGAAGGTAGGTATATAAGTGACTTACATACTAGGAAAAGATAATAAATTAATAAGTAATTATTGAGTCATTAAATTAACCCAGCTAATATTCTTATTAACCTAATTTTTATTTTGCTCAACTTCTTCTAACTAACCTAATAATATAAGGCTATGTTGAACTCCTTATTATTTTTATTTTGCTCAACTTCTTCTAACTAACCTAAAACTTGAATAAATAATGGACCTAAAATTTTCTCAATATTTGTGTTATTTATGTTGAATTTAAACCTGTTCAACTCCTTATTATTTAGAACCACAAATGTTGATAACTAATTATTGTTTAATAAACTATTGTACCCAAAGATATATCACTGTCATTTCCTTTATTAAGTAAGTGGTAGTAAAGTACTGTGTCATATCTAGTCTTATATAGCAAGTAAAAAATTACTTGAAATATAGGTATGATAAGTGATGACTTGAATGCATATGTACTTGAAATATATATCCTTCGACTTTTCGTGTAGTGTCTCTTTTTCGCTTCCTTCTTTAGTCTTAAGGTTCTGAGTGTCTCTTGCTGGAAGAGACGAGGTCCATGGGTTTGCTAAACTAGTAGGTGGGGGTGGTGGATGATTTGTTAGATTCATACTCTTTTCTCATTTTTAAAACTTTTTTGAAATTAGTATTACCAAAAAAAAATTTCTTTTGTTTATATTATTCTTTAAACTTGTTTTACAAAATAGTTTTACAAAATCAAATAGACCTAAATGGTAATTTTTCTTTTCTTTGTTTTGATGTTTGAAATTCTTTCAAGAGTAATAATATACAAATTATTTTTTTTTATTTCAAACATCCTACAAATATTTTTCATTTCTCTTTATCTTGGGTGTTTATTGAAGTGTTTAAAATAAAAAATGATTTGTGTATCATTATTTTTTCTTGTTCAAATTGAAAGAATCTAAAACTTTTTTTATCAAAATGGATAAGATTTGTAGCTTGAGACGATAATATTTATTTGTTCTATTTTCATAATTTTATAGAACAAATGATCAGTAAAGTAGTGTAACAATATTTTTTTATTTTTTACTTTTAAGACTAGATATGACACAATAATTTTTGGTTCCTCTGATCATGTTCATATCCACCCAAACATGTGGGAAGTAAAGCGTTTGCTCGAGGCTCCCAAAATAACTAATTTGATCATTATTTTCTTACTTGTTGTCCACTATAGCATAATCAATTAGAGAAAGAGAGAGAGAGAGAGAGAAGTCTATGTATCCATCATCAAGGTAGTAGCAGTAGTAGTAGGAACACCCAAACGGTAGAGTAATGAATGAAATTGGGAAGAGGAGAGGACGAAGGGCTTGTCCTTTACAGATGTTAACCTCCTGCCCCTAGGATGTGCTGTAAAAAAAGGAGAGAAGAGATGGTGGGAGTGTCGTAAGAGAAGATTGTGAGGGAAGATGGTAGGTAGGTAATTTTACCAATGCTGGGGGATTAGATTTGGGGGTGAGACTAGAAACCCCCAACTAATTAAACTAGAGTCACTTTGGTTCAATTCTATATTTAATCTAAGCCACTTATGTATGACAGACCACTTTTACTAGTAACAACACCTATTTTATTAAACTAATTAAGACACAATTTATTATCCTTTTAGTTATTCTAAGTACTAATATAATGTAAACAATTTATTCTAAGATTCCTATAAATAGACTTTCTCACGAATCGTATTTTTCGAATATAAAAAAATTTCTACCTTACCAAACGCGTCCTCAATGTTGAAAGATCTCTTTATTTCCCTTTCAAAGAGACACGTAAAAATGCGTCAATACAATTGTTTTTGGATTCAAGTGTGTACGTCAACAAAATTGTTTTGAACCGATATAATGGATAACTAAATTAAACTTACACTCAGGAAACTATATCACTTGTTAGTGGCTAAGTGTGTGTATGGAAACCCGTTTCAGCATGACTGGACGAAGGTTTTACACATTCCAAAGCAATAAAATTAAAGGAAGGGGAGTTGAATAGGTCAAACACACCCTAAGTCTACATAACTCTTAGAATCTATTAACCTACTGCACACATCACACACACACACACACACACACACACTAGGGTTCAAGCTTCATACAATTCTCAACTCTTTTAGCCATTGGGAATGCAAAAAGGGCATGGGTCTGGCTTGCCTTGGGCAGTAGCCTTCTCAGAGAGAGAATAAAACCAACCATTTCTCCATTTGAACTGCAAGTTCAAGTATAACCAAGATAAGAACTTATATATCTAGTGAATCCAATATTTATTCCACTAACCCTATCATTTACCTCGTTAACTACCATGGGAAAGTGGGCTACAGCTCGAGAATATGCACATAAGCGCTCTTCCATGGCTTCTTCAAATGTTAACCCCTTTTCACTTGCTGCTGCTGATGCCAGTTCTATTATAAGGCTGGACAACTGAAAGTGCAAACATCAGTCAATTCTCATTGCAGTGTTAACATTTTAAGTGTTGAATACGTTATCAATATTAGCTCTAGATGTTTGTCAAAAAATCTCTACATTTTCTTCCTTATCTTGTTATGGCCAACATTTTATGCCCAAATTTGTATGACAAACATAGTTTATTTACAATTTATAGATCGTAGATTTCATTCAAGGCAACAAATCAAGTTCAATATCAGGTCACCCATTTTGGACAGAGCTCCTTTAGTCCAGGATCAACCTTTCAAGCAAACCAAATCCAACCAAATTTGAACATATTTCATGTTAACTTGATTTCACCCAAGACTTAGCCATAGGAATTGAGAACGGTCATTGAGTAGTGGGTAGACACCTCTTCAAGATCCAAAACAAGAAAACACACACACACACACACACACACACACACACACACACACACACACACACACACACACACACACACACACACACACACACACACACACACACACACACACACATATAAGAGAGCGAGAGGATACTGATTGCAATTACCAACCATCCTATTAACTACCCAATTTTAATCAGATCATGTACATCTAATATTGTCTTTGAAATTCTGATACTGGGGACAGATGTCGTACAGGATGTCACGACATCACGCTTCAGAACATGCAGATTATACTGTATGAACAGATTAAACAAGTAAATAACACAAGAGAATTGTTAACCCAGTTCGGTGCAACATCACCTACATCTGGGGGCTACCAAGCCAGGGAGGAAATCCACTAAAATAGTGTTAGTTCGAAGATCTAACAGCCACTGTTTACAACCTTCTCACCTAACCACTACCCGTGCAACCTCTACCTAAGAGCCACTCTTAGATATGAGAACCCCTCTCACTCCCTCTCAATCACTCTCCCGTGTTTACAATTAAATCAAATATACACCAGAGATTGCTCTCTGAACAATAGAGATCAACTCTACACACTCAGGTCCAACACTTGATGTTAGGGTAGCATCAAGGTGGCTCACAAAACACTCAAGTCCCAAAACTCACAAAATAACTCTTCAATCCCGGACTTGGTACAAAACTCGTGCAGCCTTCATGTTTATATAGCAGTGTGCGTATCTGGGCTGCAACAACTTGTGCTGGATGAGATCTATCATTTTCCTGAAAATCTGCACTTAAAGATCTAAAAGATAAAGCTTGATCTTTTAGTTTTTTATCTTTAATCTTTAATCCCTGAACGAACTATTCAAGTTTGTAATTCGAACTTTAATTATCTTTTAATTCGTTCCTAAAGATAGATCGCCAAATCTGTTGCTAACTGCACATTAATCTGTTAAAGATATAACAGATTTATGTGTCCAGTATTTTCGGGCCAGATGTCCTGGACATCGTATCCGACATCTTGGATCCTGCAGCTTCAATTCTTCATTTGACATTTTATCTTGCCTTGTGCATTGTGCAGCCCGATCTTATTCCTTGACATAGCGTTGGACATCATGTGCAGCAACTCCAGCTTTCCTTCATTGTCTAAGTGCTTATGTTTTAACAAAATTTTAGCCAATCTTTTAAAAGCTCAGTAAAGCTAAGCACTAACAATCTCCCCCTTTGGCAAATTTTGTCTAAAACATACTTAGACACTTCCTGAGCAGGTACGAGCAGTTATGCAAGTGGGATCAGCAACTTTCATTATCAGAGAAATCAAGCACAGCGGTATCTGTAGTGGCGACAGCAAAATTCTGCAAGTTGCAAGTCGTTTCCAGGATGTCAAGACATCTCACGTGACATCAGCTTTCTGCTCCCCCTGTCTCCATGCTCTTATTGCAGCATCTTCTATCAGCTACTAGTCTTTTCTAGGATGTCAAGACATCTCATGTGACATCAGCTTTCTGCTCCCCCTGTCTCCATGCTCTTACTGCAGCATCTTCTATCAGCTACTAGTAGCTTACATCAGTCATCATCAGCAGCAGCAGTCTCCCCCTCAAAATCATATACATACAACTCTCCCTCAACATCATGAATCATACATAATACTACTATTGCATACATAGTATCCTACTACTCAAAATCATAAATCATGCATAATACTACTATTACTCCCCCTTTTTAGACAGAATTTGACAAAAGTAGAATGCATGCAAATATTACAGACCAATAGCAATCAATTGTTCAAAGGGACATGCCCCTATAGCTAGTAAGAGTAAAAAAACACAAATAAAGGTCTGATGGTCATGGGGTGGCCTCAGAATCATCATCATCGGATTCTGTATCCTCTGCTGCATCTTCTTCTTCCTCAGCTGCTTCTTCTTCTTCCTCAACTGCTTCACCATCATCAATGCCACTGTCTGAGAGTCTTTTGATCAGGCGTTCCAGCTCCATTTTCTTCTCTGTGGTGGCTTTGATGGTTGCTTCCAGCACCTTGCATGTGTCTTTGAGTTCAGCAATCAAAGCATCCTTGGACACAACATCTGAAGCAGCAGCTTTCCCTGATGTCGAGACAATGTCTGGGACATGTGTCCCCTCAAACAGTTTGTAATGCAGGGACAGAGCCGATTCTCTCTTCATCACAGAGTCAATGTTGTTTAAAATATTGGGATGTTGACTCAACATAATGCCACACAATACAGTTGGGAAGGCAATGGGTAATTTGACAACAAAAGATTCTGAATGCTTAACAGTTTGATCAAAAATATAGTTTCCAAAATTAAATTTGGACTTGGTTCCAACAGCATACAGAAATTTACCCAAACCTGTGGCAACAGTGGAAGTATGATTGGTGGGTACCCAGTTTGCAGCGCCAATCCTATGCAGGATTGCATACTTCACACTTAGCTTCCCTGCAGAAAGCTTCCCTTTCTTTGGCCAATGCTGGACTCGTTTGGCAGTGATTTCCTTGGCAATTTGATGCTCAGAAACAGCAATATCCACCACTCCTTCAGTTGATCTGCCCAGGTATTTGTTGATTACAGCAGGGGAGAATCTAACACATTTTCCTCTGACAAACACTTTCTGATAATCATCACTTTTTCTGTTTGTTATGTCAGAGGGAATGTTGACAATGAATTCCCTGACTAGACTTTCATAGCAATCTCCCAACTTGGTGACAGTTTTCAGCAGTCCAGCAGCCTTGATGAGGTCCATGATCTCCTTGCAATCCAAGGCATCTCTTCCCAGTTCTCTTTCAACAGCAAGTCTGCGTTGATATACAAATTTCCACCTTTCAACATTGCCAATGAAGTGGAATGAGATGTTGTCCAATGGTGCATCAGGGACATTTCCAGGCACCTTTTTCCCTGATTTCTTGGCCCTCTTGATGTCGAGAACATCTAGTTCGACATCATCATCAGAATCAGATGAGGAAATTTCTTTCCTCTTCTTGGAAGGAATTGCAACTTTGCTCCATCTGGATGTGGTAGGAGTGATTGGAGTGCTCTTCTTCTGTGCCATAGTTTTGATTCGTCCAGACCTCTTAATGGGGGTTTTCCCCTTTCTGCTTTGTAGTCTTTCTGCAATGCCAGGTGCCAACTTGTTGGCAATGGGTTCCTCATCAGATTCTACTTCTTCTAGATCAATGAGGTCACCTGGAGCAGGTTCTGGTGCCCTTGGTGCAGGGGTCTCCTCTGTGGCTTGATCCTCTTCCTCTGTTGATTCCTCTTCACTGGGTGAAGGGATGACTTCAGCATTTGGAGTGGAAGATGTTGGAACATCTTTTTCAGCATCAGGCACAGAAACATTTGGGGTGGAAGATGTTGGAACATCTTCATCAGCATCAGGGACAGAAGCATTTTTCAGAATGCTACTCACAATACTGCGGATCTTCTTATCCATCTCCGGGTCTGCTTCCCTAGGACTTGTTGCAAGGCTAGGGTTTTCAGAAATCCTCACTCCCTGTTGTCGTTTGGGAACCAGTTTCTCAGGAACAGGGGCTTGACCAGGAATCATTTGTATGGGTTGGATATGGAATTCAGGTTGTTCCTGGTTTGATGGTGCTTTGGTGGATGATGGAGATGATGGTACAGAGGGTGAACCAGGAGATGAAGTATCTTTTGGTGAATTAGCCATGGAGAAGCAGAGCTTTTGAAATGGTTTCGTGAAAGTCTGAGAGGTGTTGGGGAATGCTGAGGAAAACGAGAATGCCACGAAAATGTAAATTTGAATGCGGAATGTAGAAGGACGTGTGAAGCAACGGTCGAATCTGTTTTGGCCCAGTAGTGAATGTGCTATTAACGTTTGAGCACATTCATATAGAAGTAATTGCTATAAGTCTTCTAGCAGACAAATGCCCAGCTTGCCCCTCAGTTTTTCAAACTGATTTGCATCCAATGCCTTTGTGAAAATATCTGCTATTTGTTCCTCAGTGTCAACATGCTCCAGTGTGATAACTTTATCATCAACAAGCTCTCTAATATAGTGATGTCTAATGTCAATGTGCTTGGTTCTGCTGTGTTGAACTGGATTTTTAGAAATATTAATAGCACTCAAGTTGTCACAGTACAATGTCATGACATCTTGTTCGACATTGTACTCCTTGAGCATCTGCTTCATCCAAACCAGTTGTGAACAGCTGCTTCCTGCTGCAATATACTCTGCTTCTGCAGTAGATAGGGACACACAGTTCTGCTTCTTGCTGAACCATGAAATAAGATTGTTGCCCAAATAGAAACATCCACCAGAAGTGCTTTTTCTGTCATCTGCACTTCCAGCCCAATCAGCATCACAATACCCAACCAGCATTGAATCTGAACAATGACAGTACATAATCCCATAGTCACTGGTGCCATTTACATATTTCAGAATTCTCTTTACTTGATTCAAGTGACTTATCTTGGGATTGGCTTGATATCTTGCACAAACACCTACTGCATAGGTGATGTCAGGTCTGCTAGCTGTTAAATATAGTAAGCTCCCAATCATGCTTCTGTACAGACTTTGATCAACACTGGTGCCAGCTTCATCTTTTGACAGTTTCAAGTGAGTAGGTGCAGGTGTTCTTTTATGGCTGGCATTTTCCATCCCAAACTTCTTGACAATGTTCTTTGCATACTTGCTTTGTGAGAGGAATATGGAGTCTTCCATCTGCTTCACTTGGAGTCCCAGAAAATAAGTCAGCTCTCCAACAAGACTCATCTCAAATTCAGATTGCATCTGTTGGACAAAATGTCAAAGCATCTCATTCGACATCCCTCCAAACACAATGTCATCAACATATATCTGTGCTATCATCAAGTTTTCAGCATCTTGTTTGACAAAGAGAGTCTTGTCAATTCCTCCCTTCCTATACCCTTGCTGAGTAAGGAACTCTGTTAGCCTTTCATACCAAGCTCTTGGAGCTTGCTTCAATCCATAGAGAGCCTTCTTGAGCCTGTATACATGATCTGGATGAGTTGGATCTACAAATCCCTTTGGCTGCTCCACATAGGCTTCTTCATTCAGGTATCCATTCAGAAACGCGCTCTTCACATCCATCTGGTACAGCTTGAATTTGAGGATGCAAGCTACACCAAGTAACAATCTGATGGACTCAAGTCTAGCAACAGGGGCGAAAGTTTCATCAAAGTCTACACCTTCAATCTGAGTGTAGCCTTGAGCAACAAGTCTGGCCTTGTTTCTGGTTATAACACCTTCTTCATTGGTTTTGTTCTTGAAGATCCACTTGGTGCCAATCACATTAGTTCCCTCGGGTCTAGGAACTAGCTCCCAAACTTCATTCCTTTTGAATTGCTCCAATTCTTCTTGCATAGCATTGATCCAGAACTCATCAGTCAGTGCCTCTTTCACATTCTTGGGCTCAATTTTGGAGACAAAGCATGAATTGGAGACAATCTCAATCTCCCTTGATCTTGTAGTGACCCCTCTGTTTGGATCTCCTATAATCAGCTCCTTGGGGTGCATCTTCTGGATTCTAATGGAGGGTCTCTTGTCAGGTTGATTGATGTTTGGTTCATCTGTAGCAGAATCAGAGTTTTCTGCATTTTCTGCACTTTTAGCTGTATCTGCTACATTGTCTCCCGATGTTCTGACATCTTCTTCGACATCCTTCTTTCTTGCTGGAGTTAGATCATCAACAACCACATTGATGGATTCCATCACAGTTCTGGTTCTGGAATTGAATACTCTATATGCTTTGCTGTTTGTAGAGTATCCCAAGAATATTCCTGCATCACTTTTTGGATCCATCTTTCTCCTTTGCTCTCTATCTGCCAAAATGTAACATGGACTTCCAAAGATGTGGAAGTGCTTGACAGTTAGCTTCCTCCCTTTCCAGATTTCATACAGTGTGGTTGGAGTCCCTCTTCTAAGTGTGACTCTGTTGTGGATATAGCATGCTGTGTTCATGGCTTCAGCCCAGAGATTATAGGGAAGTTCTTTGGCATGAAGCATGACCCTAGCAGCTTCTTGCAAAGTCCTGTTTTTCCTTTCAACTATGCCATTTTGTTGTGGTGTAATGGCTGCAGAGTACTCATGAGTGATGCCTTCAGATGTGCAAAATTCAGTAAACTTGCTGTTTTCAAACTCTCTGCCATGGTCACTCCTGATTCTCTTGATGACACAGTCTTTTTCTCTTTGAAGTCTTAGACTCAATTCTTTGAATACTTCAAAGGTGTCTGATTTTTCTCTGATAAAGTTGACCCAGGTAAATCTGGAGAAATCATCCACAACAACATAGGCATACCTCTTTCCTCCAAGGCTTTCAACTTGCATAGGCCCCATCAAGTCCATGTGAAGTAGTTCCAGCACCCTGGAAGTGGTCTGATGTTGAAGCTTCTGGTGGGACATCTTGACTTGCTTTCCAATCTGACATTCACCACAGATTTTGCCTTCTTCTATTTTCAGATTGGGAATGCCTCTAACAGCACCTTTGTCAATGATTTTCTTCATGCCTCTTAAGTGCAGATGTCCAAATCTTTGATGCCATATTCTGACTTCATCTTCTTTGGAGAATAGACATGTGGATGAGTAACTGGTTTCTTGAGGTGTCCATAGGTAACAGTTGTCCTTTGATCTGCTGCCCTTCATTAGGACTTCATTCTTCTCATTTGTCACCAAGCATTCTGACTTTGTGAAGTTTACATTGAACCCTTCATCACACAACTGACTGATGCTGATCAAGTTCGCAGTTAGCCCCTTCACCAGCAGTACTTTGTTCAGACTAGGAAGTCCATCATGGACTAGCTTTCCCATTCCAGTGATCTTTCCTTTAGAGCCATCTCCAAATGTCACATAGCTAGTGGAGCAAGGTTCAATGTTCACCAGGAATTCTCTAACTCCTGTCATGTGTCTGGAACAGCCGCTATCTAGGTACCAATCTTCCTTAGCTGATGCTCTAAGTGAAGTATGAACAACAAGACTAACAGTCTTGTGTTTTGGAACCCACATCATCTTCCTTCCTCTGCTGCTACCTTGAGTTCCATGATGTGGATGGCCATGTAAATGATAGCAAAAGGGCTTTATGTGACCATACTTGCCACAGTAGTGACACCTCCACTTCATTCTTTTGCTCTTTTTCTGCTGCGTTCCATGATGTCGAGACCGATGTTGTGACATCGTGGCTCCAGTGCTGTTTTTGGCAGGAACAAATTCTGTCATGGTCGTTCTGCCAGCAGATTTATGATTAAATCCAAGTCCTCTCTGGTTTCCAACATTCTTCCCAAGCTGTAGCACCTCATCAAGCATATCTGAGCCTTTATTCAGCATCTTTATTGATTTTGTCATGTTTTCCAGTTTAGAGTTCAGAAAACCAACTTCTCCTTTAAGCTCAGAGATCTCCTCTTCATGTGCCTCCTTCTCAGCCTCCAGATTTGCAATGACCTTCTTCAGTTGTGCTTCTTGCTGAAGAATCTTCTCACTTTTGATGCATAGTTTTCTATAGGATATAGCAAGCTCATCAAAAGTGATTTCAATATCACTTGAATCTTCATCAGATTCAAATCTCCCAGTGAGAGCATTCACATCTCTGTCAGAATCACTTTCCTGTTCACTCTCTGTATCATCAGACCGACATACAGAAAGTCCTTTCCTCTGCTTCTTGAGATGGGTGGGACATTCAGCTTTGATGTGCCCATAGCCTTCACACCCATGGCATTGAAATCCTTTGCTGTGACTGGACTTTTCATCTGACTTTTTGTGGTATTCACTACCTTTCCTGATGTCGAAAGGGATGTTCCGGACATGTGGTTTCTGCCTCCTGTCCATTCTGTTCAGCACTTTGTTGAACTGTTTTCCAAGGAGCACAACTGCGTTAGTCAGACCTTCATCAGTATCCAGGTCATACTCATCTTCTTCTCCTTCATCATTGGACACGAACGCCAGGTTCTTGCTCTTCTTTTCAGTCCTATCCGAGAGTCCTAGCTCAAAGGTTTGAAGGGAACCAATGAGTTCATCTACTCTCATGTTGCAAATGTCTTGGGCCTCCTCTATTGCAGTGACTTTCATGTCAAATCTCTTAGGCAAAGATCTGAGGATCTTTCTCACCAGCTTTTCATCTGTCATCCTTTCTCCCAAGGCAGTGCAAGCATTGGCAATTTCAAGAATGTTCATGTGGAAGTCATGAATACACTCTTCCTCCTTCATCTTCAGATTTTCGAATTTTGTAGCCAATAGTTGCAATCTGGACATCTTCACTTTGGAGGTTCCTTCATGAGTGGTTTTCAGGATCTCCCAAGCATCCTTGGCCTCAGTGCATGTGTTGATCAGTCTGAAGATATTCTTGTCAACTCCATTGAATAGAGCATTCAAGGCTTTGGAGTTTCCAAGTGCCAATTCGTCTTCTTCTTTTGTCCAGTCTTCTTCTGGCTTCAATCCATCAGTGGGCTTTCCTTCTGTGTCCAGCATCTTGGGATGTTCCCAGCCTTTGATGACAGCTTTCCAGGTTCTGCTATCCAGTGATTTGAGGAAGGCCACCATCCTTGCTTTCCAGTATTCATAGTTGGTTCCATCCAGAATTGGTGGTCTGTTCACTGGTCCTCCTTCTTTCTCCATGCTCATCAGAATTTATCTCCCTAGATCTCACTCAGTGATTTCGAGTGCCTGCTCTGATACCAATTGAAATTCTGATACTGGGGACAGATGTCGTACAGGATGTCACGACATCACGCTTCAGAACATGCAGATTATACTGTATGAACAGATTAAACAAGTAAATAACACAAGAGAATTGTTAACCCAGTTCGGTGCAACATCACCTACATCTGGGGGCTACCAAGCCAGGGAGGAAATCCACTAAAATAGTGTTAGTTCGAAGATCTAATAGCCACTGTTTACAACCTTCTCACCTAACCACTACCCGTGCAACCTCTACCTAAGAGCCACTCTTAGATATGAGAACCCCTCTCACTCCCTCTCAATCACTCTCCCGTGTTTACAATTAAATCAAATATACACCAGAGATTGCTCTCTGAACAATAGAGATCAACTCTACACACTCAGGTCCAACACTTGATGTTAGGGTAGCATCAAGGTGGCTCACAAAACACTCAAGTCCCAAAACTCACAAAATAACTCTTCAATCCCGGACTTGGTACAAAACTCGTGCAGCCTTCATGTTTATATAGCAGTGTGCGTATCTGGGCTGCAACAACTTGCGCTGGATGAGATCTATCATTTTCCTGAAAATCTGCACTTAAAGATCTAAAAGATAAAGCTTGATCTTTTAGTTTTTTATCTTTAATCTTTAATCCCTGAACGAACTATTCAAGTTTGTAATTCGAACTTTAATTATCTTTTAATTCGTTCCTAAAGATAGATCGCCAAATCTGTTGCTAACTGCACATTAATCTGTTAAAGATATAACAGATTTATGTGTCCAGTATTTTCGGGCCAGATGTCCTGGACATCGTATCCGACATCTTGGATCCTGCAGCTTCAATTCTTCATTTGACATTTTATCTTGCCTTGTGCATTGTGCAGCCCGATCTTATTCCTTGACATAGCGTTGGACATCATGTGCAGCAACTCCAGCTTTCCTTCATTGTCTAAGTGCTTATGTTTTAACAAAATTTTAGCCAATCTTTTAAAAGCTCAGTAAAGCTAAGCACTAACAGTCTTCCAATCAAATGAAATGTCATTGATTAAGACCATGTTTGGATAAGTTTCTCCATAAGCACTTATAAGAGAAGAAAATAAAAAGAGAAAAGATGAAATAAATTTTCTCCCATAACCTACAATTAACTTAACATAAGTTAAAATAAACTTTTTGAAAAAAAATCTGATTTTAACTAATGCATAAGTTAATTTTAGTTTTCTGAAGAAACCTTTTTCCTTCTTATTTTATTCTCCTATATTTTTTTTTGAACTGCAAAGATATATTATATTAATAGATAAAGAGTACCAAGGGTACTACATAACAACACATGATAGTAGCTCTCCTGTAAAATAACAAAAGAACAGCAGCCCAACAAAACCACCACAAACCCAACCCTACAAAGCAAACTCTATATAAAAGCTATAGACATTGCTGAGGACCATTGGTGAAAAGGAACATTGAAATCCCTTTCCCACCCCTTCAGCCAAGACCATGTGAGGAAAATTGTACTGTCTACCAGCTTAGAGATATCAAAAGGCTGATTATGAAAGACCATGTCATTTCTAAGCTTCTAGGTTGACTTTGTAGCTGCCAACCACCAAATTTTCCATCTTTGAGAGGTTAAGCAAATCAAAAAGGACATCCTACAACTTCAACCTCGAAGCTAAGCAAATTTAAAGCACAAGTATCACAAGACATCATCAACCTCAATTTATCAAACTTTTTCACTACTATTACACCTTATCCTGTTTTGAATCACAATTAAAAAGCACAAGTAAATCACTTATGACTTATCCTCTTTTGATTAATCCTTTTTTGAAATCCCCCCCACACACACAGAGAGAGAAAGAGACACACACATACACAAAGACACACACACACATACAATATTAAAGCATGACCACCCCCGAACCCCACTATTCCAGATTACTTACATAAAGAACTCTTCATGTTGATATTTGTTTGTAATCGAAATTTACATTTTGTATGTTGGTGTATGTTATTGTATAAAGGATCATGGCTTCTCCACCTGCCTCCCCTCCTCCTCCTCTTGCTCCTTCCGACGCACCGGCTTCGCCATTTGCCGTGAAGCGGACACGCAAAGCCTCACGTCTACGATCGTTGTCTACTAGACCACTTGGTGCTGAGAGACCAGTGGTCCATGTTGATCCTGCTATTGACAAGGCCGACGGTCCCCACAGGAAGAAATTAAGAACATATTTGGGGATTGTGGCGCATGATAAGGTGGACGTCACCTACGAGAACTGGAAGGAGGTCCCTACTGCTCAGAAGGACCTGATTTGGGAGGATATTCAGGTATTTTTATTTTCTTATTTGATTTTATTTAATTAATAGCCAAAAAATACATTATTGTAACAAATAAACCTTATTTGATGTTGTCAGGCGAAATTTGAAATCCCAGAGGCTTCTGACAATAGGACGAAAAGGTAGTTACTTTAGACCGTGGGTGAGAGATAGAGGCATTTTAAATCAGAACTCACGAGGAAATGGGCCCTTGCAGCTGATCAGGACAGTGTGAAGGACACTTTCTGTGAGAAATACGACATTAGCAAGGAAAAATGAGCCCAGTTTTGCCAGACTCACAGAGACCCTTCTTGGGAGGTATGCTCCTTGCCATTTAAGTTGTTTTTCAAAAAATATTAACTTGTTATACTTCATTCTAGCAATTTGAAAGATTCTTGTTTTATTTTTACAGGATGTGTGCAAAAAGGCACAGGCCATCCAGAAGCAGAACACTGTCCCCCACGTTTTGTCTCGTGGGGGTTATGACTATTTGGAGCAGAAGCTCTTGGCTGAGAAGACGAAGAAAAAGCTGGAGGAAGCTGCATAATCAGGAAGCGTTGATGGCATCATCAACCCTCCATCCCCAGTTAGACACCACGTGAAGTGGAAGATGACCTGCACGAAGATAACAAGGGAGATGACGACTGAGGCCACGAAGAAAATCGCTGCGAAGATCGTAAGTCATTTTCAACTAACCATTAGAATTATATTTCAATATTTTGTGAATTCCATGTACAACTGTGTGTTTTCTGTTGGACCTTGTGGCCTCAATAATCTTAAGAGGGATAGGCTTAGAATGCAGAAGAAGCAGCAACAATCAATTTAATAATATTCTTTAATGATATGAACCCTCATGGTACAAGGGCTGACTTAGGATCGTCTAGGATTAAACCTTGATGGAAAATGCGGAAATTGATTAAGGATGAAAAATAAGGTGGTTAATTTCGTGGGTCTTAATAAGGTGGTTCTTGGCATAAAATGGATTAATGGGATGGTAAAACGTAGGTTAAGTGGTGGCTGGACAGAAATATAGAAATGGCAATAACTCAAGCTACATGGCTCCAAATGAGGTGATTCCGAAATGAGGTGAAAGATCTCGTTTTGAAATTCAATTTAGGCTCAAGAATCACTTAATTTGAGTGCGTAAAATGGGAGTTATGGCCACGAGATAATTCTGGGCAGAAGTGGATTTTCTGGAATTGTGGTTTGAAAGAACAAGGTTGAAGATGAAAGGAAGGAAAGAATCACTCTTTCCGGCGAGGGCAACACACAAAGGTTGTGAAAGTCCTTTGATACAGCCAGGGTGTTCTTGAATCACTCAAGAATTTAGGAGAATCACTCTCACTAAGATAAAAGAGATAAACTCTAATTTTCTGAATAAAACTCAACTTGTGTTTATTGATAAAATGGTTTAGCTTATATAGAAGTTTTACAACAGATTTTAGTAATGACTCACTAACCTAGAATTAAAATAACTTAATGCCATTAACCTAGGGAATTAAAAAAAAAACTTAATGGCTGAGTGTAACTGAAATTGTGGCAACCAAAAGTCACCCCCAACAGCCAACAAGTCAGCCACCATTTGGTCTCCCAAAAGGCTGATGCCTAGGTTGCCAATTGGGCCCTTATTACAACTTGAATTAAACCTAACTAAAGCCCTTTTAGTTGATTAACCCAAAACATATTTTTGGTCAGCCAACTTTACAAGGATTAGGCCATTATTTAGACAAACTAAACACTCTAAAATTGAGACAAAGTGGTGTCATTTAGTCCTCCTCCATTTGGGCCATGATACAACTCACAACCTTGGACTTTTCTCCTTGAAACTTGGGCTTGTATTCAAATAGTATGGACATCACTTGTTGAAGAGCTTCCTTGGCTTTCCTTGCTCTAGCCCTTGTCATAGGTCCTCCAAGTCCTTCAAGTGGATCCTTGCCCTTGCTCTTGGTCATGTCCTCATCATTTAAACATGCAAGACAAAATTGATTGCAACAAAATAAATGAAATAAGGAAAGAGAGAATGCAAACATAGTTTTATACTGGTTCGGCCACACCCTTGTGCCTACGTCCAGTACTCAAGCAACCCACTTGAGATTTCCACTATCTTTGTAAAATCCCTTTACAAAGTCTGAACCACACAGGGACAACCCATCCCTTATGTTTAGATGCTTTACAACAAGAGACTCACAGTCTCTTAGCCAATGTCATTGAATAAGAAGAATGGAAGAAGAATTCTCTCTTCAAGAGAAGAATATTACAACGAAGATCCATGGATGAACTCTTAATGGATTTGCAAGTGTTTGCCCAAGAGTTCTTGAGAGAATATTTTACAATGAAGTTCTCTTGGAATCTCTCTCATTTTCTTTTGAGAGGATAAGACATTTTTTCCAAGCCAAACTCTCTTTTTAAAATTCGTGCCCAAGTCACCTATTTATAGGCCTTTGATGGTCATTCACAAATCCAATGAAAAGATGTGACTGTTGGCATATTTTCTGAAAACTCTTCACTGGTAATCGATTACAATGTTTATGTAATCGATTACACAGTTATAATTTGAAGGGTCATGACTTTTGAATTTGAATTTCAAGAGTTTCGTTGCTGGTAATCGATTACATCCATATGATAATCGATTACGTGTTGAAAATTCAAATTCAAAACTCTTTTCAACAACTATTTCTCAACCCTGTCTTCTAGTACACTTCCTGGTAATCGATTACCAGAGCCTTGCATGTCTTGGAAACACTTTGTTTTGAGGCAAGACTTCATCTTAAAGAAATCTTTGAAGCAAGGCTTTGTTTGTTGAAGCAATCTTGTATTAATCTTGAAGCAAATGCTTATCCTTTGAAGCAACCTTGTTTGATTCTTCTTTGGCATCATAAAAATCATGTATACATACATTCACATTTTCTGTGCAGGATTCCTTTGAGGAGCAGGCGACACAGGGATCCTTCGTCCCCCATGGACGTCAGGATGTTCTCACCGCTGCTATTGGACCTCCAGAGCACCCTGGACATGTCCGTGCTGCTGGAGCCGGTGTCACCATCAAGCAATACTTTGGATCGGCTCCACGGATGTCCCGTAGCTCTTCCTCCCTGCCTCCTGAAGAATTGCAGCAGCTAACCCAACAAATCAGGGACCAACTAGTGGAGTCCATCACAGAAAGAGTGACGCGGCAACTCATGGCATCCTTCAGCCAGATGCAGTCCCAGATGCAATCTCAGGGACTTGCACTGCCTCCCGAGTCTCTGGTTGGTCCCTCCGGTCCTCGAGTAAGCACATAAGAGAGTTGTGTTGATCCCTTAGGAAACGATCCTGAGACGGGTGACTCAGATAGGTGCGACTTATACATCGAAGCAGATCCTGCCCGCCTGGTTGCCCTGGGGAAAGTTTATGAGGGATCCACTGTTGTTCATAACACTCATTTGTTGCCTGGCCAAGTAAAGGCGGGTGTGGAGGAGGTTACAGATCCAGATGCTCAAGTTCCTGTACCCACTGATGAGGTTTCCTTAGTGGGGCAGACACTTCACACCTTCCTTGCTTGACCGACACATCTGGTCAAGTCTTTATCACAGCAGGTACTTTACTCTTACTATATGTTTCTTCTTTTTAAATTAATTCATTCAGCGTGCCTCAAATTAGGCCATTTAACTTTGTTTCATGAACAGGTAGCTGTGTCTCCGGCAAAACCACCTCCAAAGCCCGATCCGGAGGTAGATGATCCGCTTTATCTGATAACATTGACCATCCCAAAGCTTTTCTTGAGGCCTTATCAGGTTGCATGGGATGCCACCGTGTTCGGGGTCTTTAATCCAGATTTCCCGCTCTACATAAAGCATGAAGACCTCTCTAAAATCGCACACGGTGGTCAATGTCTCAGCATATCAGTGTTACAGTTATGGATTCTGTAAGTCATTTTATATTACTTTTAATTACCTAAGTTATTGCTTTCAATTCATAAATATTTAACTTTGACTTAACATAAACAGGCATCTCACTGAAATAAGTATGCGAGCGGAGAATTATGATATCTATGGATTCCTCGAGCCACAGTCCATTCAGAGGTCTGGGCAATCACTGTTTGAGTCTAAAAGTTACATAAAGACTTGGATGCAGAGTTCAAAACACGATGTCTATCTTGGAGCCTACCTAAATGGGTAAGTCACACAAAATAACTGAATTTAATTAATGTTTACTAATATACTAACCCATATTCGTCTCCATTGCAACGGACACTGGCAGATGGTGGTCATCCTGCCCAAGGAACACCTAGTTGTCTGGTTTTGTTCATTGCATAACAGGCCAGACGACTAGCTTAAGGGGATTATTAACAAGTTAGTGTTCTTTTCAATACATTTGCATTGAAATACCTCAATGTACAACACCAGTTTTTAATTGTTACTCATCTGGAACAGTGCATTAAAAGATCTTGATGGTGCTCCACAGCCTAAATCAAAGGCTCCTGCTAGGTGGATTGTCGTCAAGGTACGTCATTTACATAAAACTTCCACTTATATATATTTCTTATGTGTATGTACACTAGTTGTTTAATTAATATCCAAATTTCATTATGTATTTAGTGTAATAGACAAAAAGGAAGTACTGAGTGCGGCTACTATGTCATACACTGGATGTCCACCATCATTTTAGGAACTTTTAGGAATAACTGGGAAGCGGTATGTTTATTTCAAACAAATTCGGTTTTTTTATAATTTGTATTACATTATTAACTTATTATGATTTATTTCATCATACAGTATTTTAACGATCCTAGACCATTGGAGCCAAAGAGATTAAAGGCGTTGCGGATCCAGTGGGCACATTATTAACTCCGAGTTAGAGATCAGACCTAGGATTTAGGGACATTAAGTTTAGCTTAGTTTACTTTGGTTTAACATTTTTGACATTTCCTATGTAATTTCAATCACCTAGCTCACTACCTCCCTTTTGAACTCTCTGATTTCTGCAGTTTTTTTCCAGCTTCTCAGTTTTCAGCCTCTTAAAAAAATCACCCACTGCTTTACATGATCAAGAATATATATGTACACTCTAGCTATGCTTTGGTGCCAAAACCAATTCAGTTATAATAACTGAAAACAGTTATGACAACACTACTTTAAAGTCTTTTCACTTGTGCCATTTGTGATTTTGAGTCACACACCACAAATCTCCACCTTGACTCTAAATCAACAAGTGTCTACCTTGTTATTCAGGGCTGCACTTCTACCAATCTGCTTTAGGCATCTTCAAAATTTATCAAGTCCAAGCAGTGCTTGAACTTGACACTAGAGAGAGACTTTGTGAACATATCAGCCGGGTTTTCTTCTGTTGAAACCTTCTCCACCTTCACCTTCTCAGATTCAATCACATCTTTGATGAAGTGTAGTTTCACATCTATGTGCTTTGTCCTCTCATGGTACATTTGGTGATTTGCTAAGTGAATGGCACTTTGACTGTCACAATGAATTGTGACACAAGCTTGTGCTATTCCAAGTTCATTAATCATACCTTTAAGCCAAATTGCTTCCTTCAGTCCTTCAGCTAGGGTCATGTATTCTGCTTCAGTTGTTGAAAGAGCAACAACTGATTGTTGATTTGCTTTCCAACTGATTGTTGTACCAAACAAAGTAAACACATATCCTGTTAAGGACTTCCTTGTGTCTACATTTCCTGCAAAATCTGCATCTACATAGCCTGTGACTGCTGCCTCATGTGTTGTCTTCTTGTACCTTAAACCAGCTTTCAAAGATCCATTTAGATACCTTAGTGTCCACTTCACAGCTTCCCAGTGTGCGCTGCCAGGATCTCCCATGAATCTGCTTATAATACTTACAACATGAGCTAAGTCAGGTCTGCTGCAAACCATTCCATACATTATGCTTCCAACACCACTGGCATAGGGTGTTTGATTCATTTTAGACCTTTCTTCAGCTTTTTCTGGTGCTTGAATAACATATAGCTTTGTATGATGACCAAGTGGTGTGCTAACAGGTTTGCTTTGATGCATCCTAAACCTCTCTACCGCTTTCTTGAGGTCATTGCTTTGGGACAAGAATAGTTCACCCTTTGCTCTATCCCTATGAATATCAATCCCGAGTATCCTTCTAGCTGACCCTAGATCTTTCATCTCAAATTATGTGTTCAAGCTTTCTTTGAGTTGCCTTATCTCCTCCTTGTTGGCACTTGCTATGAGGATGTCATCCACATACAAGAGAAGGTAAAGAACACACACTTTCCCCTTTTTCAGGATATATACATAGCTGTCATATTTGTTTCTAATGAAGCCATATCTAATCAAGAACTCATCAAATTTCAGGTACCACATTTGAGGACTTTGCTTCAGTCCATACAAAGATTTTTTCAGCAAGCACACCTTGTTTTCCCCTTCTTCAAAACCTTCAGGCTGGTTCATGTAAATGATTTCCTTCAGATTTCCATGGAGAAAAGCTGTTTTAACATCCAGCTGTTCAAGTTCCAAGTCATATTGATTTACCAGACCAAGTATGATTCTTATTGAGCAATGCTTCACAACTAGTGAAAATATCTCATTGTAATCAATTCCTTCAACCTGTGTAAAGCCTTTTGCTACCAATCTTACCTTGAATCTAGGCCTTTCTACTCCTGGAATACCTTCTTTCTTCTTGAAAATCCACTTACATCCAACAGCCTTCTGCTTCTTGGGTTGATCCACAAGTATCCAGGTCTAGTTCTTTCTCAAAGATTCCATTTCTTCACTCATTGCCTGAAGCCACAGCTGGCTGTCTTCACTTTCAATTGCTTCCCTCCAGGTCTTTGGTTCTGAATTTTGAATCTCCTCAGCAACACTCAAGGCATAGCAAATAATGTCAGCATGTCCATACCTCTTTGGAGGCTTTATCACCCTTTTTTCTCTATCTCTAGTTAATTGATAATTGGACAAGTCATGTTGAGTAACCAGCTCTTCATTATCTCCAGCTTCTCCTTGATCAGCGAGATCAATAGCATCTCCACTGCCATGATCTAAAATTTTAGAATGCTCCACCTCAAAATTGGTACTCTCACTACTTGAGCTGTTATCTTTCTGCTCCTTATTTAGCATTGTCATTCTGCTCTCATCAAAGGTCACATCCCTGCTGATGATACATCTTGTCTCACCCGGTTCTAATTTCCACAGCTTGTACCCTTTAACTTCTTCAGGATAGCCAATGAAAACACACTTTACAGCCCTTGCATCCAGCTTTCCTTGTTTAACATGAGCAAAGGCTAGCGATCCAAACACCTTTAATTCTGAATAATCAGGTGGTTCACCACTCCATGCTTCCATTGGTGTCTTGAAATCTAAGGCTGATGAAGGACATCTATTAATCAAATATGCTGTTGTGTTTGCAGCTTCTCCCCAAAAGGTCTTTGGCAGTTCTGCACTTAGAAGCATGCACCTCACTCTTTCCAAAATGGTCCTATTCATTCTTTCTGCCAAACCATTCTGCTGTGGAGTGTGAAGGACTGTTTTATGCCTTTTGATGCCTATTTTCCTGCAAAACTCATTGAACTGCTCTGAAACAAACTCCAGGCCATTGTCAGTTCTTAAAACTTTTAATTTTGTACCAAGTTGGTTTTCAACAAAAGTATACCATTCTCTGAATTTTTGAAAAGCTTCCAACTTATTTTTCAAAACATACAACCATACTCTTCTTGAGAAATCATCTATGATGGTGAGAAAGTTTGAGCTTCCACCATGAGTTTTCACTCTAGATGGTCCCTATAAATCTGAATGCACATACTCAAAGGGCCTAGATGAAACATGAATACCCGTGCCAAAGCTTATTCTATGGGATTTACCAAGCACACAATGATCACAAAATTCAAGTTTATCTAGTTTATCACCACCTAACAGATTTTGTTTCTCAAGTTCATGTAATCCTCTTTCACTAACATGACCTAATCTCAAATGCCAAAGTTTTGTTTTATCAATCAATGTATTACTAGCTACCGATGCACATGTCCAACAATGGTGGAACCTTCAAGAATAAACAAGCCATTACTTTTATTCTTGTTACCCTTAGCTATGATTAAAGATCCATTTGAAATCTTAAGAACCATTTAAAATTCTAGTTGAATATCCTAGATCATCAAACATGTTTATGGAAATAAGATTTCTTTTGAGTTCCGGAATGTACCTTACATTTTTTAGTAGATACTCTCTATTATCAAACATCTTTAATCTCACAGTTCCAATGCCTTGTACCTTGTAGGGGTAGTTGTCTCCTAGCAATACAACTCCTGCTGGTTTCAGTTCCAAGGTTTCAAAATAGTCCTTTCTTGGGCTGTTGTGATATGAGCATCCAGAATCCATAATCCATTCTTTGTATTTTGGTATTAGAAGCTACTAAAACACCTGCACTCTCATAACCTTCAGAGGCTTCAACTATGTCAGCAGAGTCCAAAGATCCTTTCTTGATCTTGTCTGGGCAGTCTTTCTTGAAATGACCAGTTTTGTGACAATTAAAGCATTTGAACTTTGTTTTCTGGCCATTCTTTGAATCCCTTGACCTTGATCTGGACTTCTTTCCTCTTGTTACCTTCTTTTCACTCCTTCCCCTTGAAATATTCAGGCTTTCACCATTATCCTCAGATTTGGAGTCTTGCAGTTTTTGCATCTCCTTGGTCCTTATTGAGGTCTGGACTTTTTCTAGGGTAATGTCTTGATCTTTGCCATAAAAAATTACATCCTTGAAATGTTCAAAGGATTTTGGTAAGGAATTCAGAAGTAAAAGAGCTTTATCCTCCTCTTCAAGCTTTACTTCAATATTTTCCAAATCATCAAGAATCTTGTTGAAATCGGCCAATTGTTCAGTGGTTGTTCTTGACTCTGTCATCTTGAAGGTGTACAGTTGTTGTTTCAAGCATAGCCGATTTGCAAGGGACTTTGTCATATACAATGACTCAAGTTTCAACCACATTGAGGCTGCTGTCTTTTCTCTTGCAACTTCTCTTAAAGCTTTATCTCCAAGGCATAGAATGATTGCACTTCTGGCTTTAACAATCATCTCTGATTTCTCCTTTGAGCTTAGAGATTCAGACATCCTTTCTTCTCCTTTAAGAGCTTCTGCACAACCATGTTGAATCAAGATTGCTTCCATCTTGATTCTCCATAACCCGAAGTCATTTTCCCCTGAAAACTTCTCAATATCGTATTTTGTTGTTCCCATCTTTCTTGATCTTGATCTCCCCACAGACGGCGCCACTTGTTGGTTCTTTGTAAAAGTTCTGCAACTCTTAAACCTGCACAAGATCAAAAAGAAAAAAAACGGGAAACACAACAAACAAATACAGCAGACCAAGAACCCAAAGATTTACGTGGTTCGGCAATGTGCCTACATCCAGGGGAAAGTGCAGCTCCTCATTATCACATTGATCATGAAATTACAAGTTCAATACAAGCAGTAGCTAGCTTTGATCTCTCTTGGTTTCTCTTTTAAGAAAACATCTCTCAATCACCTAACTCACTACCTCCCTTTTGAACTCTCTGATTTCTGCAGTTTTTTTCCAGCTTCTCAGTTTTCAGCCTCTTAAAAAAATCACCCACTGCTTTACATGATCAAGAATATATATGTACACTCTAGCTATGCTTTGGTGCCAAAACCAATTCAGTTATAATAACTGACAACAGTTATGACAGCACTACTTTAAAGTCTTCTCACTTGTGTCATTTATGATTTTGAGTCACACACCACACATACAATGGCATTAGAATGCGTTGGTGGTGCTGTTCTTTCTTCTTTCCTCGGGGCTCTATTTCAGAAGCTGGCTTCTCCTCAAGTTCTGGATTTCTTTCGTGGAACAAAGATCGATCAGAAGATGGCTTCTCTTCGGGGCTCTATTTCTTTCCAAATCTAAAAAAACTGGACTACAAGGGGCTGTGTCAGCTCTCCTCTCTCAAGAAATTGATTCTTCTAGACTGCCCCAACCTCCAGCAGTTACCAGAAGGTCTTCCCAACTCCATTTCATATCTTAATATTGGTGGCTGTGACTCTCTAAAGACTTTTCCGCTAGATTTCTTCCCAGCACTCAGGACCCTTGATCTTAGTGGCTTTGGTAATCTACAGATGATTACACAGAATCACACCCTTAATCATCTTGAATTTCTGTCAATCAAAGAGTGCCCTCAATTAGAATCGTTGCCTGGAAGCATGCATATGCTGCTTCCATCTCTGAAGGAGCTACGAATATATGATTGTCCAAGAGTTGAGTCGCTCCCTCAAGGAGGTTTGCCATCAAATCTAAAAGAGATGGAACTCTCTAACTGCTCGTCCGAACTCATGGCCTCGCTGAAAGGGGCTTTGGTAGACAATCCCTCTCTGGAAACCTTGAATATAGAATGGCTGAATGCGGAATCTTTTCCTGATGAAGGTTTGCTGCCACTCTCTCTTACTTGTATACGCATCCGTTATTCTCCAAATCTAAAAAAACTGGACTACAAGGGGCTCTGTCAGCTCTCCTCTCTCAAAGTATTGAATCTTGAATTCTGCGACCACCTCCAACAGCTACCAGAGGAGGGTCTTCCCAAATCCATTTCACATCTTACTATTTTTTTCTGCCCCAATCTCAAGCAGCGTTGCCAGAACCCAGAAGGCGAAGACTGGCCAAAGATTGCTCACATTCCAACCCTGCATATTTGGTAGTATATGGTAGTGATGTTGATTTTTAAGAATTATCATGAAACTTTTTCTTTTTTAGTTGATCTGAATTATCATGAACCTTCTACAACATTTGTTCCTCAAGGAAATTACTAAATAATTGTTTTCTTACACTTACATAGTTATATATGCATTGTGTACTAGAGTAGTTTTTTTATTACTGGATAAAATATTTTACTTTTAAATTTTTTTATATTTTCTTACCAGAATTTATTGTTATTGATAATAAATTTTTGGTATATTGTTTAATAACTTGAAGAGTTTCCTTCTAAAGAGATAATTATATTTCTTATAAAGGTTTACGTTATCTCTTAAATTTTACTTGTGTAATATGAAATTTATTTGTTACAACATGAAAGTCTATACTCAATAGTTAAAAGTAATGTTATATCTTAAATGACATCATTTATCTTAATAGTTAAATCCAAAAAAACTCTTATATATAAGTATTTATTTGTAAATAATTTCAATCTTTGTTAATTTTAAAATATTTACTAATGAGCTCATCTAAAATTTTGGGTCAATAAAATGAGTATATTTAAATATACTTATCTTATAATTATTTTTATAACTACTACTTTTATAATTAAAAATATTACTTTTTAGGCGTGTAAATTTTAACTAATAACTTCTTTAAAATATTTTTTTTTCATCAATGGATATAGTAAAATATTGTATAGACTTCCATAAATATTTGATTATAAATTTTTTTGTTACTCAAATGGATAAACTCTAGTATGATTACACGAATACAAATATGAATTACTCAGTTCCACATCAAAACTCTATTAAGAATATCGTGCCACAGTAGTGACTCAGAAGCCTTTCAATTTCTGAGGAAATAATACAAAATACCCAGTTCTTCTGCTTAGAGCTAGGAATGTGTACAACAAAAGGGACCAGCACAATTTTCATTTTGGTGGTAGCTTTCGGTGAATATCTGTTGCCGCCAATATGTCAGTTTTTATCAGAATTATTAAAATTTGGTATAGGCCTAGGCGTTGCATGGGTTTTAAAAAAAAACTTAAATATATTTTTAATTTTTAATAAATATAAAAAATTTGTATTTACTCCCTAATAAATTTTTCTTTGCATTGAGTTCCTAATAAATTAATTTTATTTTTTATCCTTGATATTTTTTTAATCCATAATAAATTAACAAATTTTGTATTTTTTTTTAATGATTTTTTTTCGTTTGTTAATAGTCAGAACTAAAATAAAATTAACTAATTCATCAGAGATTAAATATAAAATTTTTTAATTCATCAAGGACTAAAATAAAGTATCAACTAATAAAAATAAAATTATTATTTTTCTAGGAAACAAATGAAAAAAAATCAGGTATTTAATAGGAATAAAAACGCATCTAAGCCTATAAATAATTTTGAGATATATATTTAAATATTTTAAAAATATTGCATTAAATTATAAAAGTAATTCAATGTAAAATATTTGTTCGAATTATACGAAAAAAAACATTTAAAATAAAATATATCCATTGTATAAATTATTTGTAAATTAGTATTAATTTGTATGTGATATAATTTGAAGATGTTAAAAGTGTTAAAAAAAAGAAATAGTTTATTAAATTATATGAGTAAAAAGTATAAAAATATTTGTTGAAATTATACAAATAATATTATTTATACAAATTAAAAAACATTAACACTATGTGAATGATGTATCTTTATATATATAAAAAAGGAAGTGAGCAATATTGAAAATATATTTTATATAAGCTACCGTTGAAAACACCATACAATGGCATTAGAATGCGTTGGTGGTGCTGTTCTTTCTTCTTTCCTCGGGGCTGTATTTCAGAAGCTGGCTTCTCCTCAAGTTCTGGATTTCTTTCGTGGAACAAAGATCGATCAGAAGCTGCGGAAGGACTTGGAAAACAAGCTCCTCTCCATCCAAGCTGTGCTTGATGATGCTGAACAAAAACAGTTTGGAAATATGCAAGTGAGAGACTGGCTTATTAAGCTCAAAGTTGCCATGCTTGACGTTGAAGATGTCTTGGATGAAATACAACACTCCAGACTCCAAGTTCAACCTCAATCTGAATCTCAAACCTGTACTTGCAAGCTACCCAATTTCTTCAAATCTTCCCCTCTTAGTTCCTTTAACAAGGAAATTAATTCCAACATGAAAAATGTCCTTGATGACCTAGATGATCTTGCAAGCCGGATGGATAATCTAGGTTTGAAAAAGGCTAGTGATCTTGTAGTTGGATCAGGATCTGGTGGTAAAGTGCCACAATCAAAATCTTCAGTGGTTGAAAGTGATATTTGTTGCAGAGATGCTGATAAAGAAATGATCATTAACTGGCTCACTTCTGACACTGATAACATGCTATCAATACTTTCTATTTGGGGCATGGGTGGGCTGGGTAAGACCACGCTTGCTCAAAACTTGTATACAACGACCCAAGGATAGAGGGCAAATTTAAATTTAAAGCTTGGGTCTGTGTCTCACAGGAATTTGATGTTTTGAACGTATCAAGAGCAATTCTTGACACATTTACTAAATCAATTGAAAATAGTGATCGGCTAGAAATTGTTCATACAAAACTGAAAGATAAATTGAGAGGAAACAGATTTCTTCTCGTTTTGGATGACGTTTGGATCGAAAGCAGGCCTAAATGGGAAGCTGTGCAGAATGCTCTTGTTTGTGGAGCTCAGGGAAGTAGGATCCTTGTCACAACAAGCAGTGAGAAATTTGCTTCTACCATGCGGTCAAAAGAACACGAGCTGGAGCAATTACAAGAAGATTATTGCTGGAAATTGTTCGCTAAACATGCATTCAGAGATGATAATCTTCCAAGAGATCCAGGATGCCCAGAGATTGGTATGAAGATTGTTAAAAAATGTCAAGGACTTCCTCTGGTCTTGAAGTCAATGGGAAGTCTATTACACAACAAATCATTTGTTTCAGATTGGGAAAACATATTGAAAAGTGAGATATGGGAAATAGAGGATAGTGATATTGTTCCTGCTTTAGCACTGAGCTATCACCACCTTCCTCCCCATCTCAAGACATGCTTTGCTTACTGTGCTTTATTCCCCAAGGATTATGTGTTTCACAGGGAGTGTTTAATTCAGTTGTGGATGGCTGAAAAATTCCTAAACTGCCATCAAGGCAATAAGAGTCCAGAAGAAGTTGGCCAACAGTACTTCAATGATCTAATATCAAGGTCCTTCTTTCAACAATCAAGCAAATATGAAGATGGATTTGTCATGCATGACCTTCTAAATGATTTGGCAAAATATGTTTGTGGAGACATCTATTTTAGGTTTGGAGTTGATGATGAAGGAAAAAGTACACAGAAAATAACCCGTCATTTTTCAGTTTCAATCATTACCAAACAACGTTTTGATGGGTTTGCAACTTCATGTGATGATAAAAGGTTACGTACATTTATGCCAACAAGTAGGAAAATGAATGGAGATTACCATGATTGGCAGTGCAAGATGTCGATACATGAATTGTTCTCCTAGTTTAAGTTCTTAAGCGTCTTATCTCTGTTTCACTGTTTAGGCATTGAAAAGCTGCCTGACTCTGTTTGCAATTTTAAACATCTTCGTTCGTTAGACCTTTCCTATACTGGCATTGAAAAACTACCTGAATCCACATGTTCACTCTACAACTTGCAAATACTGAAGCTGAATTATTGTAGATGTTTGAAGGAGCTGCCCTCAAATTTGCATGAACTCACCAATTTGCATGGCCTTGAATTTGTAAATACTAAAATTATAAAGGTGCCACCGCATCTGGGAAAGTTGAAGAATCTTCAAGTAGCCATGAGTTCTTTTGATGTTGGCAAATGTAGTGAGTTCACCATTCAGAAATTCGGAGAGCTCAATTTTCTTCACGAAAGATTATCATTTAGGGAGCTGCAGAATATTGAGAATCCCTCAGATGCATTAGCTGCAGATTTGAAAAATAAAACACACCTTGTGGAACTAGAATTTGAATGGAATTCGCACCAGAACCCTGATGATTCTGCCAAAGAAAGGGATGTAATTGTAATTGAGAATCTACAACCTTCCAAACACCTGGAGAAGTTATCAATCATCAACTATGGTGGTAAACAATTCCCAAATTGGTTATCCGATAATTCTTTATCAAATGTGATGTCCTTAGAGTTGAACAACTGTCAATCTTGCCAACATTTGCCTTCCCTTGGACTTTTGCCATTTCTCAAGAACCTTTAGATTTCAAGTCTTGATGGAATAGTGAGCATTGGTGCTGATTTTCATGGTAATAGCACTTCTTCATTTCCATCGTTGGAAAGATTGAAGTTCTCCTCTATGAAAGCATGGAAAAAATGGGAATGTGAAGCTGTGACAGGTGCTTTTCCATGTCTTCAATATCTTTCTATAAGAAAATGTCCAAACCTGAAAGGTGACCTCCCAGAGCAACTTCTTCATTTAAAGCAGCTAGCAATTAGAGAGTGCAAACAACTTGAGGCTTCAGCTCCCAGGGCTCTAGAACTAGACCTACAAGACTTTGGAATACTTTGAAAAAGCTCAGCATGGGCGGACACAGCATGGAAGCATTGTTGCTGGAAAAGTCTGATACTTTGGATGAACTGGAAATTTATTGTTGCCCGATACTGTATGGAATGTTTTGCAATTGTGGATTGAGGGATGATGGCTGTGACTCTCTAAAGACTTTTCCGCTAGATTTCTTCCCAACACTCAGGACCCTTCATCTCAATGGCTTTTGTAATCTACAGATGATTACACAGGATCACACCCATAATCATCTTGAATTTCTGACAATCAGAAAGTGCCCTCAATGATATGGTAATTCAAGGAATTATGAGGAATTCGATGAATTAAAGAGAAATAGGGAATCCTGAGATGAAGAAAGAATTCCGAAATTCTATTATTCAGAACTGGAGTACAAGGAATTATTATGTAAGTGAATGATTGACAAAACCTTCTCTTATTTCTCCTATATATAGCTGTAGAGTACTAATAGAATTTACTCTCAGCCAATCCAATCCCTAATTTGTCTCCTTGACAGAATTTACTCTCGCTTAATTTCTCCTATTTATTCTCTATTTATTTGTCAACCCAATCCCTAATTTGTCTCCTTGAATCTCTATTTAGTTTCTCATAATTGCTATTTATTCTCTCCTATCATTACCCGCCCCTCAAAATCATCCTTGACCTCAAGGATTGAAGGAAGGATAGCGCTGCAAAAGATCATAGTAAAACTCCCATGTGGCATCCTCCGGAAGTTGATGTTTCCACTTTACTAGAACTTTAGTAACAGCTCGGTTGCCCCGTTTGACAGTCATTCTATCCAAAATAGACTCTGGTTCACGTGAAACAAAGCTTGCGTCAGTGCTGACAGGAATATTTGTAGTAGTAACTACAGTGCCGACATGCTTCTAGAGTTGAGAAAGATGAAAAACATTATGAATGCGAGATCCAGCAGGAAGGTCAAGTCGATAAGCCATAGCGCCTATGTGATCCAGCACCTTGAAGGGGCCATAAAACTTAGGTGCTAATTTAGCATTAACCCGATGAGAAACAGAGACTTGACGATAGGGATGAAGCTTAACATAAACAAAATCCCCTATCTGAAATTGGCGATCACTGCGATGTTTATCCGCCAACAGCTTCATTCGGTCTTGAGCTCTTCGGAGGTGAAACTTCAACAGCTTTAACATCTCCTCGCGCTTGAGTAAACTTCTGTCAACTAGCTCAATCTTCGAATCACCAGGAAGATAAGGTAACTAGGCTGGTGGAGGCTGCCCATAGACTATTTCATAAGGGGTGGCGCGGATAGAAGTATGGTAGGTAGTATTGTACCACCATTCTGCCAATGGCAACCACTTAGACCATTTTTGTGGGGCATCGGTCGTCATGCATCACAAGTAAGTTTCTAAGCAACGATTCACTACCTCCGACTGACCATCGGTTTGTGGGTGATAAGTCGAGAAAAGTTGCACTTGAACACCCTGAAAAGCCATAAGATCTTGCCAGAAGTTGCTAACAAAGACAGGATCTCTATCGCTAGTGATAGTGTCAGGAAAACCATGAAGTTTGAAGACATGGTCTAGGAAGGATTGAGCCACGTCGCTTGCTGTGTAGGGATGAGACAACGCCATGAAATGAGCAGCTTTGCTTAATCGATCCACAACAACAACGATAACATTTTTACTGTAAGAAGGAGGTAACCCATCAATGAAGTCCATGGTTATATGCTGCCAAATATGATTTGGAATAGGCAAAGGCTGAAGTAAACCAGGGGAAGCAACAGTGTCATATTTACATTGTTGGCAAATTGAGCAGCGTTGGATGAATGCTTTCACATCTCTAGTCATTCCTCGCCAATAAACCACTGCCTTCATCCGTTGGATAGTAGCATTTCTGCCCGAATGGCCACCAGCAGCTGAAGAGTGCAACCATTTTAAAATATCCTCCCGGAGCTGAACATCTTGGCCAATCACCAACCTTCCCTTCCTATGCAATTCATCATTCTGCCAAGTATGATGTCTATGGGACCTTGCATTGGTCTGTAGTTCCAGGATCAACTTTTGCAGTCCGGCATCCGTGACCCAAGATTGTTTGATTCGTGCCACCAAATCAGATTCCAAAGAATGAACAGTGAGAGCCTGACATTCAACCTCTCCCATTCATGACAAAGCATCGGCCGCTACATTCTCATGACCTTGCTTGTATTCAATGGAGAAATCAAACTCCATTAACTTCACTAACCATTTTTGTTGAAAAGCAGTGGTCAACTGCTGATCAAGGATATACTTCAAACTTCGATGATCCGTTTTAATCACAAACTGCCTGTTGAGAAGGTAATGGCGCCATTTTTGAACAGCAAAAACTACTGCTAGTAATTCCTTTTCATAGGTGGATAAACATTGTTGTTGTTGGTTTAAGGCCCGACTAATAAAGGCAATCGGGTGATGTTCCTGCATTAAGACGGCTCCAAGTTCCACACCGAAAGCATCAACCTCTACCACAAAAGTCTTGTTGAAATCAGGGAGTCGCAACACAGGTGCTTGGAGTAGCAAGTCTTTGAGTTGCTGAAATGCAAGTTTTGCATCATCGGTCCAACAAAAATTATCTCCTTTAAGCATATTAGTTAATGGCCGAGCAATTGCACCAAATCCCTTGACAAACCTTCGGTAGTAACCTGCAAGGCCAATGAATCCACGAAGTTGTTTCAATGATTGAAGAAATGGCCAATTCCTAACTGCTGTAATTTTAGTGGGGTCGATAGAAACGCTATCGCTGCTGATGTAATGACCCAAATATTCCACCTTGGGGACTGCAAAATAACACTTAGACTTCCTGGCAAAAAGCGAGTGATTCCTCATAGTAGATAACACTTTTTGTAAATTATCCACATGATCTATCAAGTTGCGACTGTAGATGAGAATGTCATCGAAGAAAACCAGAAGAAACCTTCTTAAAAACTGCTGGAAAACAGAATTCATCAGCCCTTGAAATGTAGCAGGGGCATTGGTAAGGCCAAATGGCATTACCAAGTACAATGACCCCATGAGTCTTGAAGGCAGTTTTATGAACATCCAAAGGATCCATTCGCACTTGGTTGTACCCCGACCGAAGGTCAATTTTGGAGAAAATAGTGGAGCCATGTAATTCATCCAAAAGGTCATCAACCAGCGGAATAGGAAACTTATCTTTGACAGTGTTTTTATTCAACTCTTGATAATTCACTCAAAGTCTCCAAGAGCTATCTTTTTTACCGACTAAGACTACCGGACAAGCATAAGGGCTGCTACTTTTTTTAATAATTCCAGAAGTCAAATATTCCTGTACAAGTCGATCAATGACATCTTTTTGATGTTTAGCATACCTGTAGGGCCTCTTGTTCACTGGATTTGCACCCTGCACTAGGGGTATTCTGTGATCATGTTCTACCCGGGGTGGTGGAAGTGCAGTTGGCTCGATAAAAATGTCTGAATAAGCCTTCAAAAGTTGCTCTATGGCAGCTGGGACTGTAGGTTGTTGAGCATGAGTAGTTAAGGAATGAAGTAATCCACCCTCAGTGTCACAAAGCTGTATCATAGATAAATGAACTCCATTAGCTAAAGTTTGGCCCATTTGTTGTCTTCGGATAGTCTTGACAACATTAGAAGAAACCCCTCTTAATGCATGTCGTCGTCCCTGCACTTTAAATTCCATGCTCAATTTGTCAAAATTCCAGGTAATGTCACCAAGTGTTACCAGCCACTCAATTCCCAACACTAAGTCACAGCAACCCAGTGGAATGAACATAATATTAGATTGGAAGGTAGTATGTTGAATGGTCCAAGTGAAATTCCTGACCATAGCAGAAATATGCAACTTATTGCCATCCGCTACCACCACATGTAGTGGTTCTATCTCCTCAATCTTACACCCAAATTTCTTAGCAACCTGAATATCTAAGAAATTATGGGTACTGTCACTATCAATCAGGATATGTAAAGGTCGTTTCCTTTGATAGCCAGTGACCCTCATTGTCTTAAAATTGGCCACGCCAGTAAGCGCATGGACAGAAATCTGTGGATCACTTTGCAATTGAGATGAATTGTCCTCGTCAAGAGCATTGCCTATTGGTGTGTCTTGATCATCTATCTCCATCACGTGAATGTGGAGCTTTTTGTGTGAAAGGCCATGTTCAGGGGTGTATGGTTCATCGCAAAAGTAGCAGAGTCCTTGGGCCCGCCGTTCGTTCATGTAAGTAGGTGTGAGCAGTCGTGATGGTCAGAATTTGGTCTTATCTGCCTCGGATGGTTCGTCAGCATTTAAGGATGGTTTGTTGGCTAGCAAAGGCTTTTGGGCTCCCAAAATCTTTTGTTTTCCTATTGATAGAGTTTGCTGGAGTGTTGTCATGGTAGGCAGCATCATACATTTTCGCTAGGGAAAAGGCTTTTCGAACAGATTGGGGCTGGAACATACGTACCAGCATTTGAACTTCATGTTTCAACCCTTCCAAGAAGCAACTCAGGGTATATTCCTCGGACAGGTTTAGTCGTGATACGATGGCATCAAACTCTTCATGGTATTCCGCTACGCTGCGATGCTATCGCAATTTGATCAGGTCTGCCATAGGGTCCTCACAGATGGCTCCAAATCTGTCAATCAAACGTTGTGTGTATTCTGTCCAAGATAGCAGGGAATCCGCAGCCATAGTCTTTGCTAAAGTTGTGTGCCAATGGAGTGTTTTGCCCTCAAGGTGAATGATGGCTAAGCGTACCTTTACATCCTCTGGTGTATTATCAATGGTAAAGTAGGTTTCGCATTGATAGATCCTTTGGTTGACGTTCTCACCGTTAAATCTCGGAAAGTCGATCCTTGCCAAGCGGGTGCCACACGAGTAGTGCGGCTGATTTCCTTTCGCCATTCTACCCGCGGTACTATTGTTATCAGAATTGGCTTCGTTCTCCGGTAATTTCTTGAAGGAGTTGTGGATGTTCTGTTGTAACAAATCTTCCAGGGTCTTCTGCATGGATCCTGCGATCTCCATCAACTTTGCTTCCATGCGTTCAATGATCTTATTCTCCAAGCGCTCCTCCGTCTCTGTGTGACTTCGTGTGCAGGTTGCCATGGATGTCGATTGCTGGGAAGGTCCAAGTTGATACCAATTGATATGGTAATTCAAGGAATTTGATGAATTAAAGAGAAATAGGGAATCATGAGATGAAGGAAGGATTCCGAAATTCTATTATTCAGAAGTGGAGTACAAGGAATTATTATGTAAGTGAATGATTGACAAAACCTTCTCTTATTTCTCCTATATATAGCTGCAGAGTACTAACAGAATTCTCTCAGTCAATCCAATCCCTAATTTGTCTCCTTGACAGAATTTACTCTCGCTTACTTTCTCCTATTTATTCTCCATTTATTTGGCAATCCAATCCTTAATTTCTCCTAAAATGAAAGGTGTTTTAATATAAAAATAAACATAAACTAAAATATGATAAATATTTAAGACTCTTGTAATAAAAAGTCCAAATAATTGTGTATGATACTCATGTTGATAGATAAATATAAATATGAATTAGGGTAACATAAATATAATATATAATAATTTATCAAATATAATTTTTATAATTTCAAATTAAAAAAAAAAAGAATGATGCTTTGATATAAAAAAATTAGACAATATTCATATAAAAGTTGTATGAATTAATTTAAATATAAATATTTTATAGTTTCTTAATATAAAAAAACACAATGATTATTAAAAAAATTAATCATCAAAATGAGTTTGTTCTAGTATGGTTACCCAGGTGCATAAAGAATATAAAGATTAATTAATACAACAAAAGAAGAATATATAATTTTTTAAAATGTATAACTTTATATAGATTCATATTAAAAATATGAAGGATGTTTTAATATAAAAAGAAATATAAACATCATTCTTATAAACAATTTATACATTAATTTAAGTATAAATATCTAAGAGTCTCTTGATATTAAAAAAAATCACCCAAATGAATTTGTCCTAAAATGATTACCTAGGCAACGGATGGATAAAAATATGAATTATCGAGATCAATATCTTGTTAATTAAAAAAAATTATAACAAAAAATAATAAATAAATATTTGTCTTTAAATAAATTTTTCATATTTAACAATAGAAATAAAAAACTTTAAATTTATAGACAAATGGAATTTAATTCATTTTTAATAACAACCAGTGGTATATCGATTTTTTTAATCATGTTTTAACAATTGATGTGTAATTTCTAAGTCATCCAATAATTTTCCCTAAAAGTTTAGTTACTAACTTTCTTTAAAAACTTAATTTTTTTCTCTTTCAATGTTCTATTAAAAAATTAACAATTTGCTTTATTTTTTAAGAGCTTTTCCGAAAATGTATCTAATTAAATTATTCTTTAAAGAAAAGATAAGCTTTCCAACCACCCCCAACAAAATATATTGTTTAACGATCCAAAAGTTTACTTATAACGAGATAATTATTTTTCTTATATCATAAAAGTTTGCTATAGTTAAAAGTATGTTATCTCTTAAGTTTTACTTGGGTAATATGAAATTTACTTGATACAACATGGAATTCTATACTCAAGAAATATATTTTTTTCACCAATGATGCAATTTAGCTTAATATTGAAATCAAAAAAGCATTTATACATGTGTTTAGTTGTAAATAGTTTCAATCTTTATTAGTTTTGAAATATTCACCAATGAGCCATCTAAAATTTTGGGTCAATAAAATAAGTATATTTAAATATACTTATCTTATAATTACTATTACAACTACTACTTTTGTAATTAAAAAAATTACTTATTTGGCTTGTGAATTTGAACTAATAACATCTTTAAGATACTTTTTTTTTTCATCCATGGATGTAATGGAATAATGAAATATTGTATTAACTTCCAGGGATCTTTGATTATAAAAAAAAAATATTTAGTCAAATCGATAAATTCTAATATGATCATCCATGTAATACAAAAATATAAACATGGATTAATTTGGCATAAATAAAATATATAATAGTTTTAAAATATAATTTTTTATATCATCAAATTAAAAAATACAAAAGAGGCCCAAGGGATTTGTCTTAGTATATGGCTATCTAAATAGATGGATATAAATATGGATTAATGTAACATAAATAGATTATATAATAATTAAAAAATATAATTTTTTATAATTTAAATTGAAAAAATGAAAGGTGTTTTAATATAAAAAGAAACATAAATTAAAATATGAAATATGTAAGACTCTTGCAATAAAAAACCCAAATGATTTTATATATATATATATATATATATATATATATATATATATATAATCATCCAAATAAATTTTATTTGAATGGATACCCATGATAAATATAGATATGGACTAGGGTAATATAAATATAATATATAATAGTTTATAAAATATAATTTTTATAATTTCAAATTAAAAAAAAGAATGATATTTTGATATAAAAAGAAATTTAGATATCATTCGTATAAGAGTTGTATGAATTAAATTTAAATATAAGTATTTAAGAGTCTCTAAATATAAAAAAAACTCCAATGACTATTAAAAAAATTAATCATCCAAATGAATTTGTCCTAATATAATTACCCGGGTGACATAAATGAATATAAAGATGAACTAATGTAACATAAAAGAATATATTATTAATTAAAAAGTATAATTTTTTATAGAATCATTAAAAATATGAAGGATGTTTTGATATAAAAAGAAATAAAAACATCATTCTTATAAAAAAATTATTCATTAATTTAATTATAAATATCTAAGAGTCTCTTTACATTAAAATTTCGATGATTATAAAAACATCACTCAAATAAATTTGTCCTAATTTGATTATTCATGCAGGAAGAATAAAAATATGAATTATCAAAATCAATACCCAGTCAATTAAAAAATTTATAAATAAAATATTTGTCTTTAAATAAATTTTTCATATGTAACAACAACAAAAAATTTAATTTTATAGAAAAATGAAATTTAATTCATTTTTAATATTAATCAATGTTATATTAATATTTTGAATCATGTTTAAAACATTGACGTGTAATTTATCCGTGATCGATTAATTTTTTCTAAAAGTTTATTTACTAACTTTGTTTAAAAACTTAGTTTTTTCCCTTTGGATCTTGTATAAAAAAATAATAATTTGCTCAATTTTTTAAGAGTGTTTTCGAAAATGTATCTAATTAAATTTTTCTTTAAAGAAAAGCGAAGTTTCCCAACCCCCACCCACCCCGCCCCCCAAAAAGAAAATTGGGGTAAAAATAATCGATCACTAATGTATTAATAATTATTTTCTTAAAAATCTTACTTAAAATAAATAAGCAATTTAATTTAAGAATTAAAAAAATAAGTCTTTCACTCTACTGTATCTATCCCCCCCCTCTTTCACTTTACATGTTTTTAAATAAGAATTGTCATATTTAAGTTGCTACCAAGCCTAGTCTTTTTGATGATTTTTGAAAGTATATATTGAAAAAGACAATGCTGATTTGATGGAAAATTTCATATTAACTTTCCTAGACTGAATATTTAAGTCGAAAAAGTATAAATAAAGATTAACTTTTATCATGGACACAAAAACTCGCTGTTTGAGACTCATATATATAGAAGATTTCCTTTGATTTTGTATCGTTTGTTGACATACTTCAAGAGAGTACAAATGATTTTTATTTGGTTCATGTAATTAATATTTAATATGATTATTTTATATTATTTGTTTAATTTAATTGTTAAACTTTAAATAAATGTCATAGCTCTTGTGTTTAAAGGCTAAATGAGTATATTAAAATAAGATAAAACTTCTCAATTAAAGTATGCATAATCTACCATCATCACACATATAACATAATATGTTAAAATCATACACAAAGCATAAGTCTCATAATTCACATAACAAAGAAAATCATAACAATCACCACCTCATCAATATCATATCAAGATTAAATCATTAAACACCATAATCATTATGAGTGAATCAATCATCATCATCATGTAATATACGTATGAAATAACTAACATCCAACTCTCTTATGGCTCCAATTTTATCTTCCCGCAACAATTTCATGATTTTCGCATATTACGCACAAGGTGTGACTTTATATAAAGAAGAAAGTAAAATAAGATGATACTTCATGAGCACTACTTGATAGGAAAATATAAGGTTAAAATATATTTTTTGTCCCTAAAAAGTTATCATAGTTCGGATTAGTCCTTGCAAAATTTTGTTTTTTTTTTTCCTCTAAAACTTTAATGTACTACTCTTTGGCTTGGAATTAGGTTTGAATAAATCTGAACCTACGTGAAATTTTTTAATTTAAATTTTAAAATGCAATTTATGGGGGTTAAAAATTGTCATAAATTTAAAAAAAAGTACAAGAATCAACACAATAAGCCCCCCCCCCCCC